>NC_091061.1:157083606-157386637 GCF_000393655.2 Nicotiana sylvestris | reverse complement strand
TGATAAGTGATTTGCAAGCCATGAAATGATGTCCTCGGGCCATGAGGATGGTGCCTCAGTACTATGATGCCTTTGAATAATGATGTTCACTTTGAGAGATCCTCAGGCCATGGAATGGTGTCTTCCGGCTATGAGGATGATGTCTTCGGACTATGACGCCTTTGAAAAAAATGACGACGTTTCAGACCATGAAATGCAAAGATGTGATACTCGGTCATATGCAAAATGAAACAAGATAAAGCTTAGTCTTGTGTAAGACTAGGGCAGTGCTTAGCCCCAGGCGAATAGAGGATAGTGCTAAGTCTTAGATAGCGTAATAGAGATTGTATTTAATCCTGAGGAAAAGGAAGTGCCTAGCCTTATGCAACTAGGGAGGTAGTGCTCAGCCTCATGCAGGAATAGGAGACAATGCTTAGTCTCGATGCAAGAAAAGGCAGTGCTTAGTCTTATGCAATTAGGGAGGCAGTGCTTAGCCTCATGCAAGAAGAGGAGACAGTGCTTAGTCTCGATGCAAGGAAAGACAATGCTTAGCCTTATACAATTAGGGAGGCAGTGCTTAGCCTCATGCAAAAAGAGGAGACAGTGCTTAGTCTCATGCAGGGAAAGGCAGTGCTTAGCCTTATGCAATTAGAGAGGCAATGTTTAGCCTCATGTAAGGAAGAGATAATGCTTAGTCTCATGCAGGGAAAGGCAGTGCTTAGCCTTATATAATTAGTATGGCAATGCTTAGCCTCATGTAAAGAAGAGACAATGCTTAGTCTCATGCAGGGAAAGACAGTGCTTAGCCTTATGCAATTAGGGAGGCAATGCTTAGCCTCATGCAAGGAGGAGACAATGCTTAGTCTCATGCAAGGAAAGGTTGTGCTTAGCCTTATGCAATTGGGGAGGCAATGCTTAGCCTCATGCAAGAAAACGATGAGTGATAGTGAGAAAGTAAAGTATTTCTTAGCCGGAGACATTTGTGCTAGATAATTTGTTGTCTTGAAGGCAGTGACTTGATGTATCTGTGGATATCATTGTCTTATTGTGCCTGCATCCAAGAAAAAATTGTGAGTTATGTGGGGAAGGTTGGTCCGCACTTTCGTTTTCTTGCTCTATCTTTGCTTTTGCTTTGAGATCCTATTTGCGTTACCCTAGGTAACATATGGCTATCATAGAAATAAGTTTTCAAAAAATATACATGCATTTGATAAAATAGAGTTATTTGAAACGTAGTAGTATGCGATATCAAGTAATTTAGATGAACCAGTGACTATAACATATTTTAGAGACATTGCAACCTCCTTGCCTTAGATTTTTTAGGGTTTCTCTCAAAATTCTGCCCTAGTTTAAATGCCATACTTCTGATATTACTTTGGCTAATTTGCATATGACGAAGTTGGCTGAACTTGCTTTAGAATTTTAAGGGTCCTCCTCAAAATTTTGCCTTATTTCTGATCATGGAAAAATAAAGATTTTATTAAGATGTGACTGAACCCACAGGGCTGCCTATGTATCTCCTCTTAAACGGAAATCATGTCAAGCGTAGTTCAGTTACATCAAATAAAGAAATGTAAGCAATCCTAAACATAGTATCTCTTGGCTGCGTCTGAGTTGATAGGTTTTGGCCAAATCTTCCCATCCATTTCTGCAAGTATAAGTGCTCCTCCTATTAGTACTTGGTGAACCATGTAGGGACCTTGCCAATTGGGTGAAAACTTCCCCTTGGCTTCATCCTGATGTGGGAAGATCCGCTTTAGCACCAAGTGCCTCGGTGTGAATTTCCTTGGCCTGACCTTTTTGTTGAAAGCTCTTGCCATTCTGTTCTGGTGGAGTTGACCATGACATACTGAATTTATTCTCTTTTCATCAATGAGGGCCAGTTATTCATAGTGGCTTTGTACCCACTCTGCATCGTTGAGCTCAGCTTCTTGTATGATTCTTAGAGAAGGGATTTCTACTTCGGCAGGGATGATCGCTTAAGTACCATAGACCAATAAGTAGGGAGTTGCCCCAGTTGATGTGCGAACTATGGTACAATATCCAAGAAAAGCAAATGGCAGTTTCTCATGCCATTGTTTGTAATTATCTACCATTTTCCTCAATATCTTCTTGATGTTCTTGTTAGCGGCTTCTACAGCTCCATTCATTTATGGCATGTATGTTGTAGAATTCTTATGCTCGATCTTGAAAGTTTCACTCATAGCCTTCATCAGATCATTGTTAAGGTTAGCGGCGTTGTCGGTGATGATTGACTCTGGTACTCCGAATCGAAAAACAAAGCAATCCCGAACAAAATCTGCAACAACCTTCTTAGTTACAGCTTTGTAAGATGCGACTTCAACCCATTTTGTGAAATAGTCTATGGCCATTAGAATGAATCTATGCCCATTTGAAGAAGCGGGTTTGATCGGACCGATGACATCCATGCCCCAAGCGAAGAAAGGCCAGGGTGCGCTTGTTGCATTGAGTTTATTAGGTGGCACTCATATAATATCAGCATGTATCTGGCATTGGTGACACTTCTGGACGTATTTGATGCAGTCTCTTTCCATAGTCATCCAGAAATATCCTGCTCTTAGTATTTTCTTGGCTAAGACAAAGCCATTCATGTGTGGTCCACAAGTTTCGGCATGTATTTCTTTGAGTAATCTGGATGCCTCCTTGGTATCAACACACTGTAGTAACCCCAGGTCAGGAGTCCTTCTATACAAAATTCCTCCACTTTGAAAGAAATGATTGGCTAACCTTCGGAGTGTGCATTTTTTAGTATGAGTTGCATGCTCTGGATAGTCTCCCTTTGCCAAGTATTCTTTGATGTCATGGAACCACAGATTTCCGTCACTTTCTTCTTCAACATGAGCATAATAAGCCAGTTGTTTATGGCCAATGTATCTGCAAACTCATTCTAAATCCTTAGAACATGTTTGAATTCTATCTTTATGAACCTCTTGATCAGCTCTTGCACACAGTACAGATATGGTAATATCTTGGTGTTGTTGTAGCCCATTCTCCTAAAACCTTATGTACCAAAAGATCAAAATCTCCAATCACCAGCAATTCCTGAACATTCATGTCAATGGCCAACCTGAGTCCCAATATGCAAGCCTCATATTCTACCATATTGTTGGTACATGGATACTTGATTTTTGTGGATACCGGATAGTGTTAGCCGGTTTCTGATACTAAGACAGCTCCAACACCCACTCATTTGAAGTTTGCAGCTCTATCAAAGAACACCATCCAACCATCATATGCTTTAGTGATGTCTTCTCCCACAAATGATACCTCCTCGTCGGGAAAATACGTTTTCAATGGTTCGTATTCTCCGTCTACAGGATTTTCTGCCAAATGATCCGCCAATGCTTGCCCTTTGATTGCCTTCTGAGTTACATAGATGATGTCGAACTCACTCAGAAATATCTGCCATTTTTCTAACTTTCCGATAGGCATGGGTTTCTAAAAGATGTATTTCAGCGGGCCCATCCTTGATATGAGATATGTGGTGTAGGCACAGAAATAATGCCTTAGTTTTTTAGCAATCCACGTCAAAGCGCAATAGGTGCGCTCTAGCAAAGAGTACCGAGCTTCGTAAGGCATGAATTTCTTACTCAAGTAGTATATTGCCCGCTCCTTTCTCCCAGTCTCATCATGTTGTCCCGGAACGCAATCAAGAGCCCCATCTAGTACGGACGAATAAGCAACAAAGGTCTCCCTGGTTCCAGTGGGACCAGAACAGGCGGTTTAGATAAATACTCTTTGATTTTGTCAAAGGATTTCTGGCATTCTTCAGTCGAACTTGTCGCAACATCTTTTTTCATCATTTTGAAAATCAGCTCACAGATCACGGTTGATTGTGCTATGAAACGGCTGATGTTGTTGAGACGTCCTAAAAAGCTCATCACATCTTTCTTATTTTTTAGAGGTAGCAAGTCCTGGATAGCTTTAACCTTTGATGGGTCCAATTCATCCCTCGGCGGCTGACGATGAATCCTAGCAATTTTCCAGCGGGCACTCTGAAGGCACCCTTTGTAGGGTTCAATTTTAGATTGTACTTTCGAAGCTAATCAAAGAATTTCCTCAAATATGCTATATGATATGTGCTTCTTCTATACTTGATGATGATGTCATCCACGTACACCTCTATTTCCTTGTGTATCATATCGTGAAAAATGGTTGTCATGGCTCTCATGTAAGTGGCTCCAGCATTCTTCAAACCGAACTACATCATTTTGTAGCAGTACATTCCCCGTGGTGTGATAAAAGTTGTCTTTTTAGCATCCTCTTCATCCATCCAGATCTGATGATACCCCTCGAAGCAATCCACAAAAGCTCTTTGGGACTTACCCTATTTAAGTCTCAGTAATCAACACACACTCTGACTTTTCCATCTTTCTTCAAAAACGGAACAATGTTGGCCAACCAAGTCGGATATTCAACCACTTTGAGAACCTTGGCTTTGATTTGCTTAGTGACTTCCTCTTTTATTTTCAAACTCATATCTGGCTTGAACTTTCTGAGCTTCTATTTTACCGGTGGACACATGGGATCGGTAGGTAGCTTTTGAGCCACTATGGATATGCTAGACTGGTCATATCATCGTAGGATCATGCAAACATGTCCACATACTTCTTCAGGAATTAGATGTACTCTTCCTTATCTGATGGTGATAGGTGAATGCTTATACGGGTTTCCTTGACTGTTTTGGAATCCCCTAAGTTAACCATCTCGGTCTCGTCCAAATTAGACTTAGGCTTGTTTTCAAAATTTTCCACGTCTCTAACAATTTCCTCAGGTATTATATCATCTTCCAGATCTTCTGAATCACTACCTTATGTTGCGTTGTCTCATTTTATGTCACAATCATAGGTTTATCGAGACAAGTAATAATAATGTTGTAGAGAGAAAATGTAAAAGATAATAATAAATACTAAAAATAGCAATGCATTAAATAAATCTTGAAAACATCAAACAAGTACGGCTCGATGACTCGAGCAATTATTTCAAAACAAAATACTGAAAATGTCTTAGATGCTCAAAAATTGCCTTTAAAACAAATTATGCTAATTATCAGGCTACCCAGGAACTCGACGGGCCCGGGATGGTGCAGCAGTCCAGTTCTTGAGAACAACTTCTTTCTCCACGATCTGAATGGTAAGGTCTTCCTCCTCCTCAACTATCACACTGCAGTCCATGTCTTCATCATCTAGAAATAGCTTCTTTGTGCCAGCTAGAGCCTCATCTTCTTCAGACCCCCACATCATGTCAGCTTGATGAAATATCTAGTGCAAATGCGTTACTGGTTGTTCCAGCAGATAATAAGGACCACGCCATGGCGGTGACCAATCCTGGTAGTCTTTCCAAGTTTATTCATACCCATGCCCAAAAGTTGTACCATGACTCTTCAGCTGTACCGGTTTGGTGATCCCTTGCCAGGCTCATACCTTGTCCATAGTAATATGCTTTCTATATTGTTGCTCCACCATTTGTCCTTTTCAATTGCGTTGACACGCTCAAAGCGATGGTATGTTTCTCCACCCACTTCCTCATATTCTCAATGATTAGAACAGTCTGATTGGTATAGATAAGATTACTCTCCTCTCCATAGATGATCACTTTCTGATGAATCTATTAAAACTTCACAACATGATGCAAAGTAGAAGCTATGGCCCCAGCGGTATGTATACAGGGTCGTCCCAATAGTAGATTGTAGGTAGCGGATATATCCAGCACTTGAAACTCAACATTGAACCAAGTTGGACCCATCTGTAAGCTGAGGTTGATTTCTCTGATTGTGGTCCTTTGAGATCGGTCAAACGCCTTCATATTTATACTTCTTGCTCGTATCTCGTGCAGGCCTTTACTCAACCCCTTTAGAGTAGTTAGCGGACATATGTTGATACTTGAACCCCTATCTATCAGGACCCTGGCAATGAATTTATCCTCAAATTGCACTATGATATGTAGTGCCCTATTATGACTAAGTCCTTCGGTGGCAGCTCGTCTTCATGAAAAGTGATTTTGTGGCTTTCCAATACCTTCCCGACCATGATGTTAGTGGGTACATAAGCTTCACACAGCACTTTAATTAAGGCATTCCTGTGTGTCTCGGAGTTTTGCAGCAGTGATAAAATGGATATCTGAGTAGGAATTTTGTTCAAATGGTCAACCATAGAGTATTCTCTTGCTTGCACTTTTCTCCAAAGGTCGTCAGGCCAGTTTCAATGATAGACGGCTTAGATGCAACTTCCTTTCTTGTTCCTCCCAAATGCTTGGGTGTATAAACCCTACCAGTTCTAGTCATGCCCTGTGATGCACCTATTTCTTCCATTTTCGTTTTTCCTTTCCTTCTTGCTTCCGCAACATAATCGCATGGTATATCATCAGACTTATAAGATGGCGTAGGTGCTGCAATCACGGTGAAGGGTGTGGTTACCTCAACTTCAAATGGCGCTGGTGTGACTACTTCAACTTCAATCGGTGCTTGGGTTTGTACTACAATGGATAAGAGGGTGAATGGAGATGTTTTAGGATCATCCCTCTCCCGGATGAGTCCAATTGACCCTTCCAGATCCCATTCTTCATTGGTCTCTATCACATTTACTCACTCACATCTCTGATCCGGGAGAGGATTGTTATGAACATTGTGTGCAACCTCCTTTGCCTGTATGACCTTAGTGTCGATTAATGTCTGGATCTTGTCCTTCAGAGTGCGACATTCATCAATGGTATGGCCCTTCATGTCTGAGTGATAGGCACATGTCTTGTTTGAGTTAATCCATTGAAAAGAGTTTTCCATAGCAACAGCAGGAATTGGAGTGATGTAACCGGCAACCTTTAGCCTCTCGTATAGATGGTCTATGGGTTTAGAGATCTGAGTATATTGTCTGGGTGGTCTGCGATCGAAATTTGGTCTTGATTTTTGATAATTTTGGCGGGCTGGTGGTGGTGAGTGGTAATATGTGGTTGGGTGTTATAAGTGTGGTAGGTGACAGCAGGTCGTTGGTATCTAAGGGGTTACTGCTGGTATGTAGGTGGAGGTGTTTGGTATGTGAGAGGAGACTTTGGACCTTGGCTACCATTACTGTACTCACTTCTTTCTTCTTTGAGATACCTCCTAACTGTAAAACTCTATTTGTGGCCTGGAGTGCTTCGAAATTTGTCACCATTCCGCTCTTGATCCTTTCTTCTATTCTTTATCCCAATTTGATGATGTAAGAGAATTTATAGTTTTCAACAACCATCAGCCTCTCGTAGTATTGCGGGTCTTGAGCTTTGACAAAGAACTTATTCATATGTTCTTCTTCAAGTGTCATTCTTACTTTCGCAGCTTCAGACCTCCATCGAGTAGCATACTCGTGGAAGGTTTCGTTTGGTTTTTCTTGAGATTTTGAATGTAGAAAATGTTTGGTGCATTTTCTATGTTGAGACTGAATTGATCCATGAGATCTGATGCAATGCTCACCCAATTAACCCACTTCTTTGGGTTCTGACTTATGTACCAAGACAAAGCATCTCCAGTGAGGCTCCTTATGAACAGCTTCATACGAATTCGTTCATATTTGCCAACCCCTACAAGTTTGTCACAGTATGTTCTTAGATGCACTTTCAGATCACTAGTTCCGTCAAACATTTTAAACTTGGGAGGTTTGTAACCCTCCGGCAGTTCTATATCTGGTTGAATGCACAAGTCCTCATAATTCAAACCCTCAATACCCTTGCCACCTTCGACACTCTAAACTGTTCCAGTGAGCTTCTTGAGTTCTTTCACCATGTTGCTGATGAGCAATTCCTTCTCGGTGGATTCTGGTATATATAAGGTTTGTTATGGGGTGTGGGGTAAAGTTTCCACATATATGGGATTACTTTGGTAGACTCCAGGAATCTGGGCATAATGGTGGTTATTGGTTGAGTTTTGGGGATCAAGAATAGGTTGTGGTACATTCTGAGGAGTGTGGTAAGTGGTGGTTTGTGGGTATTGAGTTAGATGGTGAGAGTGTTGTTGAGGAGTAAGTACCGGTATAGGGTAATGGTTCTGAGGAGGTGTGGTGTATTGATGTGGTGTGAGAGGGTTTGGTGGCGGATTTTGATTCTGCGTGTTTTAGGGAGGTGTCGAGTTTTGGACGTTTTGTTGGTTGATATCGGGGACGTTTAGGGTGAGGGAAAGGTTTTCCAAGTTCCGGACATGCTCAAGTTCTCCTTGTACCTTCAGTATTTTCTGTTCCAGGCATAGGACCAATTCATTCTGTGTTGGAGTGCTCCAACCATCCGAAGTTTCAACATTTTTGGCATTGTCTTTTCTGATACCACTTAAATCGTCCATCTTCTCTTTCCCTTTGCTTCTGCCTTTAGGATCACTTGGGAAAGAGAAGGTGGAGGACATTTGGATCTAGTGTGATATGTGGATGATGCCAGTATGCACGAACCAACCTTGGGGAATGGAAATAATCAAAAGAAAGAAAAATAAAGGGTAACCAAGTCAGTAAGGGATATTGAAAGAATGCTTGCAATATTGAACATGCTTTGTAGAATCATGTAATAAATTCACGTCCAAATTTGGGAGACCTCTTTGTGCCCGAGGTAGGCCTAAGCGACACATAGGCTCGGAGAAAATTGATGCCAATAATTGCGTCATTTCATTAATGTGAAAATGAATCAAATCCTTACTAAATCAACAATAATAAGAAAGTTACTAATGGCATTTTCCTTATTACAATCGAAATCTAAACTAAGCTAGCAAGCAGTAAAACAACATTTTCCTAAACTACTTGGTCCTAGAATGACCTTCCCCGTGCTTGGCTCTCTTGACTCCATCGATCATATTCCCAGTTCGCACATATCCAGCAATAAGTAAGACTTTGCTAGGTGTCCTCCTTCATCACCATCCGTGTTTTGACAGTCTGAGATCCTCTTTCTCATTTTTCCTTCAAGTTCCATCAACCCTTGCTCCAGATATTCCAATCTCTCTGTTGATTTAGTGGTGATTTCCCTCCACTCGTTGATCGCTTCCATATCCACTTTGTGTTGTTCCAGATGCCTAGCTTCAGACTTGAAAACCCTCTTGTGTAACCTCGTGTACTTGACCTGTGCTTCAGCAGCGTCATCTATGATCCCATTTTTCAAATTAATTCTCAGCTTGACGTCTCCTACTATATCATCCACTAGACATGATGGGTAGAAGTACACATGACCGGCATGATATCTGTCTGGCTCAATAATATCCTTTTCCACAATGACCTTCTGATTCCACATATGTTGTGCCTCGAACTTGAATGGAACAACATCCCCTTTAAAATCTGCTTTGTACTGGACCATGTTGGAAACCCGATGTACAACCTATTTTCTTCCCGCTTGTCTCATTACCCTTACAGGAGCATAAGGATAGATTCCCCTCAACCCGATCAGTACTAGATGATTAGTCTCTCTTGACTTGACGATGAACTCACTGCTAGGAAACCATTCAAACATCCAATGTACCTGCTCGTCCATCATATTGCTGAAGAAACACACCCAACTCACAGCATTTCCGGGCTGTATAAACCTGTCTAGGATAAACATCATTCTATTTGGGTGATGGTAAGCTATGTAGTCATTCAATAGTCGACGCAGAGGCTCTTGGCGATATTTTCCTCTTTGGAAATGTTCTAATAACCAAACTTGTAGTAGAAGATTGAAATCCTCGAAGTGCTTGAACCCCTACTCGCACCGATCTATAACATGGTACATTTCAGCCAAGATCATGGGGACGATAGTATAGGTTTGTCCCTCAATGTGTTCCATTAGAGTCCTGGCGGCCATGGCTAGATGAGTGTGGATCCTTCCCCCTTTTATCGAAAATATCAGCAACCCCAAGAAGTAGACAATGGACACATAAACTCGACGGTGCGTCCAACCTAAGGAAGTAATAGCAAGTTCATCATGATGAAGGTGATATGACTTTCTGTACCCATAACTCTCATAAAGGAATTCAAATGGGATGTATGAATTCTTCAAACAAAGTAGCTCATCATTCTTTTTACACCCAGTATTTTTAGAAAATCGCGAGGGGTGCGATTCTCGGGCACTAATAACCCTGGACTATCCCATGGCAGCTTAGCAAAATCTCCTATTTCCTCTAAGAGAGGAGTCATTTCTATGTCACCAAAGCGGAAATGGCCCTCTTCTCATCCCAAAACATAGTAGTAGCCTCAATCAATGCTCTATTCAGTCAGATGTCTAATAAGGATGGCAAATTACCAAGGACCCTTCTCATATGATTCTTGTCGCTAGGCGCGAGATTTTTCCACCAATCAAGCAGTAGAGGTGGGATGTTTTGGAGCATGTCGAACCTGGGGACTTCGTGCTTCATTTTCCGCAAACAAATAGAGTTAGCCCTCTACCCCTCCATTCGACTATTTACATACTAATGATCAACATATTGGCATATTTTCTCCAAGTAATGCACATAACGTGACGGTGTCCATTGGGATTGTGGAAATCCCATCGGACTTTGAACAAGGCTTATCTTAGTGGGATATTACGTTAACAATGTTCTAACCCGTACTAGGTTTAACATGATGCATGTACATTTGATATTGGAATAAGGTTTCTAGACTGGTACTCTCAAGTGGACAACTTGAGAGGAAAAGGCACGGGACCATCGACTGCACCGCTGATCGACTAGTCTACCGCAAATAAGCCTTTCTGATTTAAAGGGTAATTCTGGAAGAGTGTGGACACTCATCAAGCGCCGCTATATTAATAATTGGCACGAGTGGAGTATGATGTGGAGCATACTTTTACGTAGAGATAATAGCACATTGCCAAGTATTTGCATGATAGATATATAAAAAGCGGTAAATATAGTATTAATGTAAAACATGAAAAACATAAAAGAAGGACAAAGGAAGAAGTTAGTTCGTGGAATATACGCGAAAAATGTAATAAGCATGTATGGGAGTAGGGAAGGGAGAGGCATGATACAACAGTCTTTAAGCAAAATGAAGAGCAATCATAGTAGATAATGGTGAACGGGGAAGGGATGTGCATGCCATAACAAATAAAGGTAGATGGGAAAGGGGTGTGAATGTTATAACAGATTTAAACAAATAAAAGGTAAGAGGGAAAAAATGTGCACGTAATAACATATTTAGACTAATAAGGGTGGATGGGGAAAAGGGTGTGCGTGTAATAGCAAAATTTAATAAATAAATATGAAAAGGGATAAGCATTTTATAACAAAGAAAATAATCCACATAAGACAAGTTCATCATGGTAAGAGCTTAAAAATAAAATCCCCAGCAGAGTCGACATGCTGTCACGCCCCAATTTCTCACGAAAGCGGGATTCAACGTCATGACACCTCTTTTAAATGAGGAGGTATTAAAAGAGAAGAGTCTCCACCTAACGATTTTATGGTGTGTTAGGGCACCTATTTGTGAATAACTTAGTTTGACTAGTCTATGTCACCAAAGATCAGGTAAGGGCTCAAATTACCTCAAAGAGAAGGTGTTAGGCACTCTTCGAGGTCCACAATTGTGGGTCCCAGCCGAACTTAAGATTATGTGGATTATAATTAAGCTAGGTTATCAAAAAAATAAAGGGCATTTAGAAGTCAAAGAACTTTATTAAAACATGATTAATACAAATCTTAGTACGAATATAGGGGTACAACTATTTAGATCTAATAACAGTGTATAAAGAAAAGGGGGTCCTATATTTTTTAGCCTAAAGGATCACCCTGTGCAACATAAATAATACTTCGCAACTCCCTTGAGGTAGGGAGTTACTCATATTATTCAGCGGGCACAGACTATCATCTCCTGGTACCCGATTACTATGTTAAAGTTGTTTGCCTAAAAGTGCTCTAATTCAATTCTAAGTTGTGCTCTATGCGTGCGCTACCTGTCCCATACCTATGGCCCAAGAGATATTGGACCTCTATTTGGGACCTTACTTAGGCTGCTTAGAAATGTCAAAACTAGGTGACATAAAAAACACATTGGACTTCAAATATGAGCAATTAAGGGCTCAAGTTTCCTCCACACTTAAGCAACAAATGCACGCAAGACAAGTTTTCATGTTAGGCAATTCAGAATTAAGAACATTAAGTCATCTAGACATGATTTCTATATGACAGGGCATCAAAGCACACAAGCAGTTTCAGAGGCCAGGCGTTGCTCATAGACAGGATTATACACGCTGATTATTGAGATTACAGGTTTCGAGTTATTAAACTTGTTGTGTGTAGGTGACTTGCGCGGTAAGGAGTAATGAAAACCATTGGGAGGAGCCCAGAATTACTCATGCTTTTTGACAGTGGCCTAAGTGAACAATAGATAATGTTGAGAGGTGCAGCATTAACAATTATTAAGGTGAATAGTGGTATCCTATAGACAGGAACTATAATGATTAGCACTTGGAATCAATTTTATTGTTATACTTAGTCCTATAGGCATGATTTCTAGTGAATAGTGTTATACAATAGCAAATGAAGTGATAAAGATCATATAGGCATGATCTCTACTGATCAAAAACCCTATAGGCATGATTTCTAGTGATCAGTGCGATATAGTAGCAAATGATGTGATCAAAATCCTATAAGCATGATTTGGAGTGAATTGAAAGAAAGTTCATGGACATTTGTTCCAATAGGCAGGTTTTCTACTAACACGTAGCAGTAAGAAAAATTGCAGCATTTGATTCATTTTTGCTAGTAGACTCGGTATGTGTGTGTGCGTGCTTCTCCTAATGACATGATTTCTACAGTGCACACAGAGATTGAATGGCATATATAGCAAGTAAACCATTGAGTCCTATTGGCATGTTGTCTACCCTTTTAATGCCAACAATAAGTATACTCGTTTCCCATTTTACTAACACCCCATTGTCCATTACAAAATTATTACATGCCTAATAATAAAGTAATTACAAACGCAGTACAAATAATGACAGCAGGCCCAAAAGAAATACCCAGCACTGTCTAGGCCTTCAACAATTCTTATGCAGCATATCCAGACTTCCAACAAAGAGTCACATTCGTCAACACAACCCAGAATCCATAGAAGAGCTCAAAGCCAATTCACACAACCATCTTGCCAAGCATTGAATCACTTACCAACCAGTTTAGATATTTAGCAGATAATAGGAGGAAAGGGTTCAGTGGGATAGTTCAAGATTCAAGGAGTGACTAAAGATCCAAATCCTAGTGTGTCAGAGTTCACAAGGGTGTCAAATGGACCCCGAGTAGTGCTCACACTAGGGAGGTCAGTAGTGATAACCTTAGTAGCCTTGACTTTCAGCCGGCTAAAAATGGGAAGTTCAGGATAGCATAGGTAACAAATGAGGGAGGATGGACAATGGTTGACGGACAGAAGTTGGGGGATACACTTATAACCTAAAGTAGACATAGCCAAGTTGAGCATACAGAGCAGCTAATCAAGCAGGTCACATGACTTAGAAGCAGGTTCAGCGGGATTCCAACACTTAGTAAAGTAACACATAGACAACCACATATGGGAAGGATTAGGGGAGAACAAGTTTGCAAGATTTGACAAAAGTTATCATGCACATATACTCAATACTAAACAAGTTGAAACCTAAGAAGTCCAAATTATGCTAAGTGTACATCATAGTGTCATATAAAACAGACATGTTAACTCTCATCAGGAAGTAAGAATGCATTGAGACATGATAGGGAACACACATTGTGACAAACCAAGTAATCACTGAAGGAACAGGTAATTAGGTGAGCCAAAGACATACTTAGGGACATATTAGCAAGGAATCAAGATCATAGTTGATACAAAATGCCTTATCATATATTAGAACACATTATATATGCAAGACAAATATTATAGAGATTCAGAACAGAGTTGAATAGTAAGCTCGTGTAGCACATGTAGGTATTCTAGCATTGACACAGCAGACTAATCAACTAAAGAAGGTTTAGATTATGCCAGAGATTCACCCTAATATCATGAAGCAATTCAAACAAATTGAGATAATTGTTCTAAACCTTAAACACTCACTAAAGGGTATGAGATCGAGTGAGCATGTTGAGTGTTAAAATAGCAGAGAAACAAGTGTGAAGCATTTATTACAAAGATTCAGGACAAAGCAAATAAGCCTATTTATGAACATTTAGGCACCCATACATTAGTTAAACAAGCTTAGGATGGTCAGATTATCCCATTTAGACTTAGACAATCTCAGAACTAGCAGCATTAGGAGGAGTTAAATGCTAAAGAGACATAAAACAAGTGTAAAGCTGAAAGAGACGTGCATAAAGTAACCAGAAACACATTAAGCCATGGATTTCAGAAGTGAGAAACACATGCAAATCAGAAACACATAAGGATGAAATTGCAAAAGTCAGGTGGCTTACCAGTTAAATGGACAACAATAAAGAACAAAAGATCCACAAGAACCCAGAACCTCAATGTGACAAAGTTCCCAAGAGCTTCAAAAGAACCCCGGGCAATGCTCGCACCAAGAGAAAGTTCAAACAATAGACCCTTAGTGGCCTTGGCTTTCAACCGGCCAAAATAAAGTACAGAATAAGATAATGAAGGAACAACAGTACAAAGCTTCAAATTTTAGTGAGATTATATCTATTCAAGTCTGTCTCAAAGGAGAATGGGGAGGTGATTATATAGTAACAGAAATCGAAGAGGTAAACAAGGAAAACTTTAAAATCAAACATAAATAAGTAAGTATTAACATGCAGAATCAATAAAAAAATTAGATTAGGGAAAGAATCGGACCCATATAGCCATGGTCATGATGTATATGGACTAAATATTGTCCAAATTCAAGCGGTTGAAGTGAAATGGTCGGATTCTTATAAAATAACGAAATAACACATAAAAGGCAAGGAAATCATGGAAAGAATTCATGGTTGAGACGGATTTGGAAAGATTTAAGAGTGCGGCTAGGGTTTCTGTGGAGAGGAGGATAGAGGATACAAAGGCGGTGTCTCAGGGGAAACGAGATTAGGGTTTCTGGTTTGGGGTTAATAACAAGAGGAGAATGAATGAGGGTCGTTGATCTTGAGAGATCGACGACCAAGATTAAAAAATGAATGGGGCAGGTCAATTAGAACGGGTACCGATCGGGTTTTAGGTTAAGGGGTTGTTTTGCTTGGGCTAAGGTACTAGGCCACTTTGGTCCGAAAAATCACTCAAAATTGGGCCAGCTTTTTAAACACATATAATTTAGCAACATAATTTATAAAAATAACTATTAAATGAGTAAAAAATATTTTTATGCACTAAATTGATTAAAAATAATGATTTAGCATTATAAACTATAAAATGCTATTTCTGACACAAATAGTATAAATAAGGAGCATTTGTATATGAATATAGGCTATTATTACAAAATCAGATAAATAGCTTAAAAATGCTAATGTAATTATATGAAATGAAGTAAAATATTTGAAACATATATTATAGGTGCAAATAATAATTTTAGGTAACTAATTCATCACAAAATAATTTGAAGGAGTAATTAATAATTATTCAAGTAATTTAAATGCAGGAAAATCAATTTAAAAGTTCTAAAACAATTATAGAAAATGCTTGTATAGATTTGTAAACTAAATAATGATGCAAAACTGATGTTTTGAAAGTATATATATTTTTTGAGAAAATATGAGGGCAAAATTGGGTACCAACAACCCTGAGATAGGACTATCGCAGGCAGTTCGAGCATCTCCAGCAGGGCAGTATGATCGTCACTCAGTATGAGACCCGTTTTGTAAATTTGGCCCGTCATGCTATTCTTCTGCTTCCCACCGAGAGAGAGAGAGAGAGAGAGAGAGAGAGAGAGAGAGAGAGGGTGAGGAGGTTTATTGAGGTACTTGCAGATCGGGTTCAATCCTACACCACTAGAGAGTGGCAAGAGCGGTCGATGCAGCTTTTACCCGAGAAGGTCGGGATCGAATCCATAGGGAGCTAATACAATGTTTGGAGTTGGATTCCTATCTAATATAGCAGTGTGTAGTGCTTTTGATTACACTCCCAATCATTCTTGTTTGTTTGTTACTTTTAATTGTATACTAATGATGCACGAAATTAAGCTAAGTTGATATGTTTGTAGGGTTTTCTAAATGGGTAAAGAGGCACCAGGGAAGTGACTTACTTCTAGGTGAGTATCTAACGGGATCTAGAACTTAGGAAAATAATGTTATAGTTGGGATCGTGATATAGCCAATGCACAAAGCTACTCACTTTACACCTCTCAGTAGTAAAAGTGACTTTGTCCTAATTGGCTTTCTCAAGCCCAATTGGGTATTCAATTTGTTCAAGCAATGTTGGCTCAAGTCGGGTATTACTATCTCTAGGTTTAACCAATTAATTGGGGCTATCAATCTCTTGTATACACCTCAATTCCTTGTTGGCCTGAATTTCCCAGACTTAGTCTCTCTTTCTCAAGAAGAGCTTAAGTCAAAAAGGCACAAATTAGTGTTTGCAGCCACTAATTCAACATAAAAAGCATAAATCAGGCCAAATAACAATCACCCATAAACATCTAAGCCCTAAAATAAAAGACCCATTAAATACCCACACTAGGGTTGAGCCACAACCCTAGATAATGGGTTTAGATACTCATAATTGAAGAAGAAATCGTAGATTGAAATGAAGAATAATTCATAAATTGTAATTACAAGATAAAAAACTAAGTTTAATTGCTAAACTAGCTACAAAATTACTCAAAACAGGTAAAAGTCGTCGTTCATGTGCTCACTATTGATAAGATGACCTAAAAATCTGAAAAAGTAGTATTTATACACAGCCAAATTTTTCGGACAAAAATGCCCCTGATGGAGGTATCGTTGCAGTGGCGAGGTTACCGTGACCTCGGAAAATCAACCGCGGCCCGCGATCTTCAGCTTTAGCTCAGACTCCAGGCTCTCTGAATCTCTTCTTCGCGAACCGCAGTAAAAGGACCGTTGTCGTGGTAGGGGTACCGCTGTGGCATAAAATCACCGCGGACTGTGGTTACTTGCAATTCCTCAAATTGTATCTCTCTGAACCTTGCCACCGTAGACCGCAATAAAAGGATCACAGTCGCGATGGGTCTTCTGCGGCCGTGGTGGATTTTTCGTTGTAGCACAGCTTTGACTTGGCTTTGAACTTGTGCATGTTTCACTCCTTTTTGAGCTGGTTATGACATCCTTATCTCCTTTTGACAAACACTCTAAACAAGCACAATAAGTTAGCTTTTGGAAATACTTATACACATTTTAGTCCAAAACTCAAGCAAAAAGGAGCATAAAATAGACTAGAATCCCTAATTATCACTTGTTCAGCCTATCAGATTGCAGATGGCTAAGGAGACTATGAGTGAGATTTCTTTTCAGATGGCTGCCAATGTTGCCAGGCGAGTCGAGATGATTCTACCTTAGGGGAGTGGTCAAGGGTCTATCAAGAGGCCGCATCACTCCGTGGATGCAGTGGAGCCTCATCTAGAGGTCGGGGTACTTTCGGTAGAGGCCATCCTCCCAGGCCATTTCATTCAGCATTCCAAGCATCCCGTGGTGCTTCAGGTGGTCATGGCCCTCATATGCATTATTCTGATCAGCTAGCCTACAGTGCACACAAGCTCGTATTAGTGTACCTCTACTCCAGATTTTTAAGGATGGTTACTCCAGTCGAAATGGTAAGTTTCAGGGTCAGCAGTCACAAAAGTCGAGATCCTGTTATACTTGTGGTGATCCGAGGCACATTTCTAGAATTTGCCCTCATGCATCGAGCAGTACTCAGCATCAGGGTTCTCGTGAAATGGTCCCGGCACCGGTTGCTTCACCGCCCCCTCAGCCAGCCAGAGGTAGGGGTCAGGTAGCCAGAGGTGGTGGTTAGGCCATTAGAGGTGGAGGTCAGGCTCCTAGAGGTGGAGGCCAGCCAGCTAGGGCACGTCCTAGAGATGCAGTCCAGAGTGGTGGGGCTCAGCCCCGATGTTATGCTTTTCTAGCCAGGCCTGAGGTTGAGTCTTCTAACGTCGTCATCACAGGTACGGTTTGAGTTTGCAGTAGAGATGCTTCAGTTATATTTGATCCGGGTTCTACTTATTCGTATGTGTCCTCCTATTTTACTTCATATTTGGTTGTGCCCCGTGATTCCTTGAGTGCCCCCGTGTATGTGTCCACATCTGTGGGGGATGCTATTGTAGTAAACCATGTTTATCATTTGTGTGTGGTTACCATTGGGAGTCTTGAGGCTATTGTGAACCTTCTGCTTATTGATATGGTATATTTTGATGTTATATTGGGTATGGATTGGTTGTCACCTTACCACGCTATATTGGATTGTCATGCCAAGACGGTAACCTTAGCCTTGCCGTGGTTGCCTCGATTAGAGTGGAGAGGGACTCCTGATCATTCTACTAGTAGGATTATCTTTTATATGAAGGCTTGGTGTATGGTCGAGAAGGGGTGCCTAGCTTATTTGGCTTATGTCCGCGATTCTAGTGCGGAGGTTTCGTCCATGGATTCTCTACCAGTTGTCCGAGAGTTTCCAGAGATATTTCCTATAGACCTGTCGCGGATACCACCCGACATGGATATTGACTTCTGTATTGACTTGGTTCCGGGAACTCAGCCCATTTCTATTCCGCCATACCGTATGGCCCCGTCAGAGTTGAAAGAATTGAAAGAACAGTTGCAAGATAGTATGATGTATAAAGTATATTAAAATGAGTAGTATTTTCAGGTAATTTGAGATAATTCTTAATTATGTGGGTAATTAATTAATTATCGGATAGCGGGATATTACCTAATTAATTGATTGAATTATTAGATAATACTAAAGAACCCCCCCCCCCCAAACATGGCAATAGGCTACTATTAATGCATATGACTAAGTAGTCACATAATCTTAGGTGAGAAATATAATGTGTAGTACCAAGACACTTCATTTCTAATTATTTTACTACACAAAAAGGATCCAAAAACATTAGCCTTGCATTTGCAGATGTGAGCTTCATTCAAATGTAAGCTTCTTGCTTTACCTTAACAACGAAAATTCCTTAGAAAAGTCTTACAAAATTTCTAAAAGTTGGAGTACAATCTGTAGCTTCTCACTTCTCAATTGAGAACAATTTCTACAAGCATATTCAAGGTGAGGTTGATGCAATAATCAATCATGATTGTCTCTTCGACAATTTCACGACAATAACATTGGTTTTTCTCCGTATTTGAGCAAATTGGAGATTACTTCGTATTAAATTAAGATATGTTAAGGCTATCCCTTCTTTCTTTTTGGCATGATCCAAATTATACAGAAGAAACGAGCAAACGCGCAATTTTCATAAACGACTCTATTCGTAGAAATACTCGGGGTCTCTGTGTTCTTAATTCCCCATGTGACATATTATTATATCTTTTGTTCATAGGTCTCAGAATAATACGCAGTTGATAAACTTTATCCGAAAGGAATATTGAGATTTTTAACATATTTTCATGTATTTTATTTATTTATACATGTACATTGACCCATGACCCGACGGCGTTATATACGCGTATTTATATGTGTATATTTATGTATATGGGATATGGGAAAAAGGTTATGGCGTTATATACGAACCACCACCTGATCAGTTGGTATATGTTGATGATGTTGCCCACAGTGGCCGAGACGATATGATGGGATGCCCTCAGAGGCTTGATAATATTATGTACACCTATACCTTTGCATGACACGACATTTATATGCACGTGCATGACATTATAAATGTTTCAGAATTTACAAAGTTATTCAGATTGACAGATGGATTTCTTTATTCCATATTTCATATATGTCTTTATGTACTGATTTTCATGCCTTACATATTCAGTACATATTTCGTACTGACACCCTATTTCACGGGGCCTGCATTCATGCCCGCAGGTGCAGGTAGGCAAGCTGACGGTCCCCCTTCTTATGATCCTTGATCAGCGAGAATTGGCGTGCTCCACTTGATCCAGAGCTGCTTTTGATTTTGGTACGATATGCTTGTGTGTATGTGTGTGTATATATATATGGGTATGTGATCGAGGCCAACCCTGCACTACTATTGAGTAGTGATAGAGGGTCGAAAGAGCTTTTACCCGATTAAGGTCGGGATTGATTTCCACAGGGAGCTAGAAGTTGGAGTGGAGTTTCTATCTAATTGAGAGTTATGTATATGTTCCAAATTACACTTCTAAACATTTTTTGGTTTTTGTTTTACTTCTAATGTTATCAAACTACAATGCTAAATTAAACTAGAATAAGCTAAGAGTAAACTATTGTGAGTTGTTCAAATGGTTAAAAGGCACTAGGGTAGTCACTTTCGCCTAGGTGGTCAATTGACAAATACTTGACTCTAAGGCATGATTAACATATTTGGGGAGTATGATATAACCATTTCACGATTTTACCCACTCTACACCTCTCGGTGGTTCGAGTGATTTTGCCTGAATTGACTTTCTCAAGGCTAATTGGGTATGCAAATTTGCAAAAGCAATCAAGGTTCAAGTCGGGTATTACTATCTCTAGGTTTAACCCTTTAATTGGGGTTATCAATCTCTTGAGTACGCCCCAATTCCTTGTTGGACCAATTTCAAAGACTTAGGCTCTCTTTCTCAAGAAGAGTCAAAGTCAACTAAACACAAACTAGTATTTGCAACCACCAATTCAGCAATTAAACATGAAATTAGTCCAAATAGCAAACACCCATAGTCAATCTAGCCCTAAAATACAAGACCCATCAATTACCCACACTAGGGTTGAGCCACAACCCTAGCTTATGGGTCTAGATACTCATAATTAGAGAAGAAAATAAAGAAATAGATGAAGAAAAACTCATATTAATTAATTGCTAAGATAAACTAGAAGATTCAACGTTGAAATGAAGCTAAAATTACTCAAAATAGCTAAAATATTCGAAGTCACGAGCACAGCCCAGTACCAAAACTATATGATAACCTAAAAATGGGAAAAGAAGTTATTTATATTAAGCTGAAATATCTGGACAAAAATACCCCTACGGGGCTATGCGGACCGCACAAAATCACGTGCGGCCGCACTAAGGCTCTTGACTTAAAATTCAGCTCTCTGAACTCGGGCAATGCGGACCACACAAAATCGAGTGCAGCCGCGGTGGCTTCTAGTGCGGTTCGCATGAAATGGAGCGCAGACCGTATTGGGCTTCAAACACCAAACTGGCACTTCTCTGATTCTTGGCTCTCCGGACCGCACTAAATCGAATGCGGCCGTAGTGACTCCAATGCAGACCGCATTAAATCTCATGCAGCCGAATTGCCTGTTGGCCTGGAAATCAACCTCTCTAAACCTCACTTGTGCGGACCGCACAGAATAGTGTGCGGTCGCCTTGGGCCTGTTTTGCCTTAGCTTTGTCTTGTCTTGGTACTTGTGCAAGTTTCACTCTTTTTTGAGCTGATCTTTGACATCTTGTTACTTTGTTGATCAAACCTGCAATCAAGCACAACTTGTGAGCCTTTTTGTACTATTTTGTACAAATTTCTAATCAAAACATAAGCAAGAAGGAGTGTAAAATGTACCAAAATCCCTAGTTATCAACTCCCCCAAACATAAGCTTTTGCTTGTCCTCAAGCAAACAAAATAAGACTCGCCCCTTAAGGAAAATTCCAAGAAAATTCAGATGTTCTAAAGTCCCTTCATCTAGCATCAATTGGGACTAATAATTGCCCTCAATACAAATGAATCATTAACAACATTTACTCTTTTAAACACCATGGATTAAGTGCGACACAAGAGCATCAAGAGTTGACTTAACACATCAAAGAATTCTTTCTATTACTTTGGTCATTGTGGAACCCAAACTCACACATCCTCAACTCTCCCTAAGCAAACCTCACCTTTAGAATAGTAGCACTTAGAACGAGGTTATTGGAAAATCACTCATCTCTCTCAAGGAAAAGTCACGAGCTCGGCTCTAAGTATCATATGCTTGCCCCTTATGTGATTCACCACTAATGTAAGTTTCATTCAACTCAAGATCATATAGGGTTTTCGTGGAGACATAGTGAAGGCTTTTGGTTTTAGGGTAGGTAATGTTTGGTCTAAGTAGGTTCCATCTTCCCTTAAGCACTTCTTTTGTTTCATTTTGGCTCAAATTCATTTGACTTTTTGAGTCTTTTCACTTCTTTCTAAGGGGTTAGAGAGACACACTGTCACTCTTTCTTGTACATTTCAAATCTTTTCTCCTTTCTCAACTCTCCACACTTTCATTCTTTTCTTTTCTTGAATCCCTTTTTTATTCAATTCTACTTCGAGCTTTTTGTCTTTTGCTTTTCTTTCTTTTTCATTACCTTTCCTTTTCTTTATTTTGTACTTTTTTACCACTTTGTTGCCATCGTCGTCTCTCCCCCCAAACTTATATTTTTGTCATGTGCTAAAGGAAAGATCGGGTGCCAAGAGAGGGCTTGTATCATGGTCCTTTGAAGGAAAATGGTTTAAGGCTCAAAAGGGTTGACTAGGGATCTTATCATTGGTAGGTTATGGAAGTGTTCAAGTTTTCATTTGGATCAAGGAGAGTCTATAATCATGTCTCAAGTCAAAATTCACTTAGGATTTCGCCTCAACAAACATTAAGGCAAAGTTCTAGACCAATGGCTCAGGACTTGGACTTGCAATGTAATTTCTCACCACACAAGCTATGGGAGTGCTAAAGACACAGAGTCGGGGGCCCAAAAAGACCTTAGATAAGATTTGAGCTCACAATTGTCCCAAAAAACCACTTGATGATTATCGGTCAACACAAGAGTCTCAAGGTCACGACTTTCACCATCCTAAATACAATAATTTGTTTTTGACCATAAGATCAAAGGAAAATGTATGTGCTAGGCCCAAGTGAAATTTTGCTTGAGGTACCCTTACCACTAACTACTAAAAAGCAAAAAGAAAAACGGACTCAAACCCATAAGAAGGTTGTCACTCCATCCACCATTGGGAAGAGCCACCCAGTTCATACAAACTCCACCTTTGGAAAGAACCGTGGCATTAAGAAAACCAAAGGCTTATTGCAAACGTTCAGAATAAGAATGTATGAACATAAATAAGAAACTAAGAAAGAAAAATTGCGGAAAGTAAAATGAATATATACAAGAGGGGATTTAATCGAATATACAATAGATGGGATGAATATGTACAATGTAACATAACTTTATATACAGACCTAAAGTAAAATAAAAGTACGATAAATGTAACGAAATGTTAAATTATATACTAACCAAAGATGAAAAAATAAAGAAAGCATAAAAATTGTCAAATATATACAATAATCCAAATCCATAAAAGTAGGGCCTACCCCCTCAAATGAAAGCTGGCATTGTCCCCAATGCCAACTAAACCAAATAAGCACCAAAAAGAAAATGGGAAAAGGATACAGAGACTCCCTATGGCCCGTCTATCTACATGGGCTCCTGAGTGGTCTCTGGGTCCTCAATATGCTCGGGAACCTCAGATCGGTTCCTTATAGCCTGCTTCTTTATTGCTGGGACCTGGACCTGGACGAGCTCCTAGGTTGCATTATGTGGCTGACTGGAGGAGGTCTCCGGTGGGTCTGCCAACTGGATGACTGCATCATCTGCTCGGGGAATCATCCTCTTCCTCTTGGGAGGCCTCTAGGATTGCTCTGGCTGGGAATGAGTTGCTGGTACCGGGTCTTGTAGCAATAAGTCCACAGGTAGATGATCTGCCTTCATCTTGTCAACCTTAACCCTCAGCTTCTTTACGGACTCCATGGAAGCCTGTGTCTTTCTCACCTTCTTAGCCTCCTTCGCAAGCTCCTTGAAAGCTCTCCCATGAGACTCTACAGCATCTGTAAGAACCTTCTGTGTGTCAAGGATTTTCTTCTGGTTGTCCAGAATATCCTTGAGGGCATCCTCGATAGACTGCGAGACCTGCGGAGGCGGAGGTGCCGACTGAACTTCCACTATAGTAGTGAGGATAGACAACTTGGATGAAGCTGTCTGAATCCAGTTGTTGATGCTGAGAAGAGCCTAGCTTAGTCGGTGTGCAGTCACTGGGTAGGCTCGGGAAGAGGGTATCTCGAGATCTATTGTAGAGGATGGACCAGGAGGAATGTTTGCGGAGGTGGAGGCAGGCTGAGTAGAAGCCACTACCACAACTGGCTCTTCAGACTGGCCAGTTGGAGCAGTAGTTGTTCCCTTGATGTTCTTGCTCTTTGGGTTGTCATCACCCTGCATACTATACCATGAGAACGGGGCCTTCGCTTTTACCTTTATATCAAATGGCCTCTTTTCAACTTTGAGGTCCCTGAAGTACATGGTCAAGAAGCTGGGGAAGGGGTAGTTTCTGTCACCCTCACTAACTACCTATGTAATTACCCGAGACATTACCTTCCCGACATTAATTGGGTACCCCACCATGATCGATGCCACCAAAATGCCTGATGATAAGGGAGGGAGTTGTCATGAGTAGTGGGGTCCAATCTACTGCACACAAATGTTTCCCACCCTTGGCTTCGAAATTTAGACTTCTTCTCAAAATTTTCACTCCCGCATTTAGCCAGTCGGGGGTGGTACCTGGGATTACCAGATACTGTGCCAACCAAGGACGGACCTCCTCACCCAATTCCATCTTTTCCATATACAGTTCCTCATCCTCCTCATCAAAGCCGAGGTAATCATTTATTATTTTCTCGTCAAAAAGCACCTTCAAATTTCGCACCTTGGTAACTTTTGTGCCCTTTTTGATGTGGGAAACATTAGTATAGAATTCCTTGACCAGGTGCTCATTTGCATCCTCACAGTTGTTCAAGAAATACTCCTAGCCAACTCTCTCCCTAAACTGCCTTCTCACATTGGGATTGTGAGGTAATAAGTCTCTATCAACAAAGATCCTCTCCGGGATCAACTTCCTCACTTGTCACCATTCCCTAAATTTGTGATAAGCTACCTCGCTCACAAACCGGTCTTGCCACACCTCCGGGTTTCTAGTTCATTCTACCTTACCAACCTGGGGCTCACCCCCTTCTCCTACTGCACCCTCTCTGGATAATGAAATTGTGGGAGAGGTGGAGTATTCATCCCCACAGCCTTCAGCTGAACCCTCAGACGACCCAGAAGATATATTTACTGACGTTTGGGCAGTGGGGGAAGTGGGAGGAGTGTCTCTTAGTCTGTTTCTCTCCAGCCAGTCAAGGATGTACTCTAGGATTGAGTCTGAATATATCTCCCGGGAGGGCTCATACTCACTCCCAGACATGTCAATGGCCCTATCAGCAGCTTTAATCATCTTCCTCATGTTTTTAATGTTTTGCTGGGCTTGAGCAGTCAATCTTACCATTTTCTGTTTCCCTCCCCGAGAGGATTCACCTCGACTAGCTTGTTTAAAACCCTTGCCTCTTTGTTTCACCATTATCTGCAAACATCATCCATTAGCTTGTTAGTATCAGTAAAAACAATTAAAATCAGAGTTGCAGAAAAGAAAAAATTGCAGACAGTTGCAGAGGTGACACAAAGCGGACCGCACAAAATAGAGTGCGGCCACACAGAGGCCAATGCGGACCACACGAAATGGCAATGTAGTCTGCACAGATGTGGGGTTCAGACTACCCACTCTCTTTATCCAGGCAATGCGGACCGCACAAAATCGAGTGCGGCCGCGGTGACTCCAATGCAGATCGCACAAAATGTAACGCGGCCGCAGTCCCTGAAGATTAGATTACAGACACTCATCAATGCGGTCCGCACAAAATGCCATTGTGGACCGCAGTAAAGCACCGCAGACCGCACAGAAACGATTGTGGTCCGCACTGAGTACCGAGAAGCAACACTAACTTAGGGTTCAATGTATTTTGATTTTAAGTCCAATTTTACGCATAATAAAGCTCCCTAAGTGTTTTTCCAATGATTTTAACTACCTAATTCTACTTTAATCAAGAAGTCAACTACCCTAACCTAACCAATTGAAGAAAATACGGGAAGAACAAAATAATAGACAAGAAAAAAAAGTAAAGGAGAATAACAAATTAAAGCAATTAAAAAAAAGATAAGTTACCATATGTGAGATTTAGTGATGATTAATGATTCCTAGCAGCTAGTTAGGAGCAAAAGGGATGATGAATAGTGTTTTTAGGTGTTCTGAGAGTAAAGAGATCGAAAAGTGTAACAGGAGGGCCTCAGGCCCTATTTATAGAAAAGGACCTGGGGCCCAGCTTACCAACCCAGTGCGTACCGCACAAAATGGACTGTGGTCCGCACCACACAGCATGTTTCAAGTTTGAGAAGGTAACCTACTGCGGTCACACAAAATGTAATGCGGTCGTGGTGACAAACTTCAGAGAGTTGGACATGTCACCCTTCATCAGTGCGGTCCGCACTAAATGTAGTGCATCCGAATTGAAAACTTCAGAGACCGGAATACTTTTTCCACTATGTCCTGCACTGCATCAATACAATCCTGTAGCATCTCACAACCAGTTAGTCAAAAATAAATCCTATACTACCATGAAAATCAAAGAAAAAACAAGAAGAAAAACACATGGGTTGCCTCCCAAGAAGCGCCTGATTTAACGTCACGGCACGATGCAGGTTACCATCAAATCATTTGAGATGAAGAAGTGTCACCACGTGGTTGTCATCAATTTTTCCCAAGTAGTGCTTGACCCTATGCCCATTCACTCTAAAAACTTCCCCATTTTTGTTCTTTAAATCAAGAGCACCAAACGGGGTCACACACACCACTTCAAAAGGTCCACTCCAGTTTGATTTAAGCTTTTCCGGAAACAGACGTAACTGAGAGTTGAACAAGAGAACCAAATCACCAACTTTGAACTCCTTGCTACGAGCATATTTATCATGGAGGTACTTCATCTTGTCCTTGTACAAGGACGAACTGGAGTAGGCATGGAATCGGAATTCATCAAGTTCATTAAGCTGCTCTACATAAAGATTTGTTGCAACATCCCATTCAAGATTTAGCTTCCTCAAATCCCATATGGCCTTGTGCTCTAATTCAACCGGTAGATGGAAAGCTTTCCCAAACACCAACCGATACGGAGACATACCAATCGGAGTCTTGTAAGCATTCCTATAAGCCCATAGATAGCCATCCAACTTCTTTGACCAATCGGTCCTATTTGCAGTGACCATCTTTGACAATATGCTTTTTGATTTCCCTGTTGGAGACTTCAACTTGACCACTTGCTTGAGGATGATAGGGAGTAGAAACTTTGTGATTGACACCATACCTTGAAAGCAAAGTGTCAAAAGCTTTATTGCAAAAATGATACCCCCTATCACTTATGATTGCACGAGGAGTACCAAACCTTGTAAAGATGCTCTTCTTGAGAAATGCAACAACACTCCGGTCCTCATTGTTGGGTAAAGCCACAGCTTCAACCCGCTTTGAAATATAGTCCACCACCACAAGAATGTATGTGTTCCCACATGAGCTAACAAACGGGCCCATAAAATCAATGCCCCATACATCAAAAAAATCAACCTCAAGAATGGTATTGAGAGGCATCTCATCTTTCTTCGAAATTCCACCCGCTCTTTGACATTCATCACACCTCTACACTAGTTCGCTTGCATCTTTGTACAAATTTGGCCAATAAAACCCACAACTAAGAACTTTGGAAGCCGTCCTTGCCTTGCCATGATGGTCACCATAGGGAGAGGAATGACAAGCCTTCAAGATACTCACTTGCTCTTCCTTCGGGAACACCTTCGGATCACACCATCCGTGCAAATCCTGAACAAGTATGCCTCATCCCAATAGAAATCCAAACTATCCCGCTTGAGCTTCTTCCTTTGGTTAGAAGAGAGCTCACACGGGATTATACCAGTCACAAGGAAATTAGCAACATCGGCAAACCATGGCATCTCATTCATTGACATCGAGAGGAGTTGTTCGTCGGTTGATGAATCATTGATCTCTAGGCCATCACGAGGCCTGCCCTCCTCCTCCAAGCGGGATAAGTGGTCCGCCACTTGGTTTTCACTACCCTTCCGATCCACTATCTCCAAATCAAACTCTTTAAGTAATAAGACTCATCGCATCAGTCTAGCTTTGGAATCATTCTTCGTCATCAAGTACCGAAGTGTGGCATGGTCGGTATGGATTATAACCTTGGCACCCATGAGATATGGCCAAAATTTCTCCATTGCAAACACAACAGCCGAAAGTTCTTTCTCGGTAACCGTGTAGTTTACTTGAGCATCATTCATTATCTTGCTCGCATAGTACACCGGATGAAACATTTTGTTCACTCTTTGACCCAAAACCGCCCCAACCACAACATCGCTCGCATCACACATGAGCTCAAAGGGCAAGCTCCAATTAGGTGTGGTAATGATAGGAGTGGTGGTCAACTTATGCTTGAGAAGTTCAAAGGCTTGCATACATTTTTCATCAAACATGAACTTGGCATCTTTTTCCAACAACTTGCACAAGGGATTCACTACCTTCGAAAAGGCTTTGATAAATCTCCGATAGAACCCTGCATGCCCAAGAAAACTTCGAACTCCCTTGACAGATGTAGGGGGAGCCTTGAAATCACATTAATTTTTGCTTTGTCTACCTCAATACCATGCTTCGAAATTTTATTCCCAAGAACTATGCCCTCTTCCACCATAAAGTGGCATTTCTCCCAATTGAGAACAAGATTGGTTTCTTTACAACGGGCCAAAACTCTATCAAGATTCTTTAAGCATTCATCAAATGAGTCTCCCACAACACTAAAGTCGTCCATGAACACCTCCAAAATATCTTCCACCATATCAGTGAAAATGGCCATCATACACCGTTAAAATGTAGCCGGTGCATTACACAACCCAAAAGGTATCCTCAAAAAGGCAAAGGTTCCATATGGACAAGTGAATGTGGTCTTCTCCTAATCTTCCGGAGCAATCAAGATTTGGTTGTACCCAGAATACTCATCCAAGAAACAATAGAAGGCACGCCCAGCAAGTCGGTCTAACATCTGATCAAGAAAAGGCAAAGGGAAGTGATCCTTACGGGTCACTTTATTCAACTTGCGGTAATCCATGCATACCCTCCAACCGGTGACGGTTCTGGTAGGAATCAACTCATTTTGTGAATTTGCAACCACGGTCATGCCACCCTTCTTCGGTACACATTGCACCGATGAAGTCTAAGAGCTATCAGAGATGGGGTACACAACCCCGGCATCCAACCACTTGATCACCTCCTTTTTTACAACTTCTTGCATTTCCTCGTTCAACCTCCTTTGATGCTCCAAGAAGGGCTTTGCATCATCTTCTAGAATAATCTTGTGCATACAGAATGTGGGGCTTATCCCTCGAATATCAGCTAAGGTCCATCTAATTGCCTTTTTCCACTTTTGAAGTACCGCCAATGTGGCATCAACCTGCATGTTAGTAACGCAAGAAGAAAGAATAACTGGCAAAGTAGAATTTGAGCCTAAGAACGCATACCTGAGGTGTGGAGGCAGTGGTTTCAACTCCAACACCGGAGGCTCCTCAATTAAAGGTTTAGTTGGTGGAGTTTTTCTATTCTCGAGGTCCAAAGATAATTTCCTAGGCTCATAAGAGTAAGAGCCCATTCCATGTAAAGCATTCACGCACTCCATTTGGCCCTCATCATCATTGACATCAAGATTCAACAATACGGACTCCAAAGGGTCCTCCACATTGATCATTGCACTGGTGTCATCAACTATCACTGCTATGACAAGGTCCACAAAAGAGCACACCTCGGTACTGTTAGGCTGCTTCATTGATTTGCAAACACGAAAGACCACTTTTTCATCACCCACCCGGAAGGTGAGTTCCCCTGTTTCCACATCAACTAAGGCCTTCCATGTAACAAGGAAAGGTCTCCCCAAAATGATAGACACTTCATAATCCACCTCACAATCCAAGATCACAAAGTCAGCTGGCAAGATAAATTTGTCCACCCGGACAAGCACATCATCAATAATACCCAATGGTCTCTTCATCGTTCTATCTGCCATTTGTAATCTCATGGAAGTCGGCCTAGGTTGCCCAATACTCAAAGTATTGAAAATGGAATAGGACATCAAATTGATACTAGCCCCCAAATCACATAGAGCTCTAGCAAACTCTGCACTTCTAATGGTGCAAGGAATGGTGAAAGCACCGGGATCTTCAAGCTTCGGGGTCATTGAATGCACTATTGCACTAACTTGGTAAGTCATCTTTATAGTTTCACAATCCATAGACCGCTTCTTGGTTACCAAGTTCTTCATGAATTTAGCATAGCTCGGTATTTGTTCAAGAGCCTCCACTAAAGGCACATTGATGGATAAGCACTTCATCATGTCAATGAACTTTTTGAACTGATTCTCATTTTTCAACTTCGCAAGCCTTTGAGGATAAGGTGGAGCTGGCCTTGGCAAATGAGCCTTGGCTTTAGGCACAACCAGCTCTAGCATGTCTATTATGTTTTCCCTAGATGGGTTCACATCATTTTGGGTTTCCACCTCGACATCTTGAATATCAATCCTCACTTCTTCATTCACATTTTCAACCACCAAAGGAACTTCATCTTCTTGCAACTCAACATCATCATCCACAATTTGCTTTTGTTTGGAGGCATGCACATCACCGCCTCTCCCACTTCTTGTTGTTACCACCATAACATGATTGTTCCCACCCTTCGGGTTCACTACCGTATCACTTAGTAGAGCACCCTTAGGGTGGGTATTTAAAGCTTGTGAGATTTGGCCTAACTTCACCTCCAAGTTTCTGATAGAGGTATTGTGGGAAGTCAACTGAGCATTTGAGTCCGCATTCTTCTTCATCATCTGTTCGAACATCATTTTGATTCTACCCATATCATTGCTAGAAGAACTAGGACCTTGAGATGGAAATGGGGGTGGATTGTTCAGTTGTTGGTACATTGGGAACCTTTGGAAGCCTTGGCCCCAGTTTCCTTGGTTTCCATTGTTCTATCCACCTTGATTGTTATTACCACCCCAATTGTTGTTATTACCATTCCAATTTCCTTGGTTGTTTTGATTGTTGTTCTGATTGCCCCAGTTGTTGTTTTGGTTGTTGTTCCCCCAGTTACCATTGCCTTGTTGTTGATTGCCCCAATTACCTTGGGGTCTTCATTGTTGTTGGTTGGAAGAATTGCCTATTTGGCCTTGAAAATTATTCACGTATTGCACCTCTTCACTTTGTTCATCATAACCATTATTTTGAAATCCACCACAATCATTGTCAAATTGCTCCAAATTCCCTTGGTTCTGTTGACCTCTTTGTCTTTATTTGTTGATAAGCATGTTAACACCTCCATGGCATTCACTTGGCGAGGATTTTGAACTTGTTGCAACTGTGCATTTGCTAGTTGGTTCATTGTAGTTGTCAACTCAGCTATAGCCTGCCCATAATCATGTAATTCCTTGTGCAAATGAATAACCGTGGGGTCACCCTGGGGCACATTGGCTCTACTTTTCCAAGCGGAAGAAGTGTCAGCCATATTGTCAAGAATGTCCCAAGCCTCATCATACGACGGCTTCATGAAGTTGCCCCCAGCAAGTTGGTTCACTATGCATTGGTTTGTGGTGTTAATACCCCGGTAGAAAGTCTGTTGGATCATCGCCTCGGTCATATTGTTGGGGCATTCCTTAACCATTGTTCTATAACGCTCCCAAATCTCATGCAAAGGTTCCGTGGGCTCTTGCTTAAACGCCAAGATCTCATATCTCAATGTAGCCATATGCCCTGGTGAGAAAAATTTTGCAATGAACTTGTCTTCTAACTTATCCCAAGTAGTGATGGAATAGTTGGGAAGTCGCTCGAGCCAATCCAATGCCTTCCCTCTAAGTGAGAATGGGAAGAGTCTTAACCGGAGAGCATCCTCGGACACATTAGTTTGCTTGCTCCCCCAACATGTATCCACGAACCCCTTGAGATGTTTGTAAGCATTTTGATTTGCAGCGCCCGTAAAATACCCACATTGCTCTAATAAGGTCAACATCACATTGGTTATTTGAAAATTGCCCGCCCGGATTCGGGGTGAGACAATAGCACTTGCATAGCCTTGGTTCGGAAGCACTCTAGGAGCCACTCTTGGAGGAGGAGGGTCTGGAATATTGTTATTAACATTAGAATTAGTCTGGCAGCCTCTACGTTGTCCTTGAGGTACAAGAGGAACCTCATCATCTCCGATATCATCTACCTCCTCCCCCGCAATCACATTTCCAAGAGGGTCATTGGCGCTGTTCGCTGCCATTTGGTACCTGAATTGTGACACAAACAAATTAGTAACAAGGAAGGAAAGAAGAATAATACAAAAAACTATTTAGATAGATAGCCAAAACCGTTAGTTCCCCGGCAACGGCGCCAAAAAGTGATCGAGGCCAACCTTGCACTACTATTGATTAGTGAGAGAGGGCCGAAGGAGCTTTTACCCGATTAAGGTCGGGATCGATTTCCACAGGGAGCTAGAAGTTGGAGTGGAGTTTCTATCTAATTGAGAGTTGTGAATGTGTTCCAAATTACACTTCTAGACATTTTTGGATTTTTTTTTATTTCTAATGTTATCAAACTACAATGCTAAATTAAACTAGAATAAGCTAAGAGTAAACTATTGCAAGTTGTTCAAATGGTTAAAAGGCACTAGGGTAGTGACTTTCGCCTAGGTGGTCAATTGACGGATACTTGAGTCTAAGGCATGATTAACATATTTGGGGAGTATGATATAACCATTGCATGATTTTACCCACTCTACACCTCTCGGTGGTTCGAGTGATTTTGCCCGAATTGACTTTCTCAAGACCAATTGGGTATACAAATTTGCACAAGCAATCAAGGTTCAAGTCGGGTATTACTATCTCTAGGTTTAACCCTTTAATTGGGGCTATCAATCTCTTGAGTACGCCCTAATTCCTTGTTGGACCAATTTCAGAGACTTAGGCTCTCTTTCTCAAGAAGAGTCAAAGTCAACTAAACACAAACTAGTGTTTGCAACTACCAATTCAGCAATTAAACATGAAATTAGCCCAAATAGCAAATACTCATAGTCAATCTAGCCCTAAAACACAAGACTCATCAATTACCCACACTAGGGTTGAGCCACAACCCTAGCTTATGGGTCTAGCTACTCATAATTAGAGAAGAAAACAAAAAAATAGATGAAGAAAAACTCATATTAATTAATTGTTAAGATAAACTAGAAGATTCAGTATTGAAATGAAGCTAAAATTACTCAAAATAACTAAAATATTTGAAGTCACGAGCACAGCCCAGTACCAAAACTATATGATAACCTAAAAATGGGAAAAGAAGCTATTTATACTAAGCTAAAAAATCTGGACAAAAATACCCCTGCGAGGCTAGTGCGGACCGCACAAAATCACGTGCAGCCGCACTAAGGCTCTTGACTTAAAATTCAGCTCTCTAAACTCGGGCAATGCAGACCACACAAAATTGAGTGCGGCCGCGGTGGCTTCTAGTGCGGTCCGCATGAAATGGAACACGGACCGCATTGGGCTTCAAACTCCAAACTGGCATTTCTCTGATTCTTGGCTCTGCGGACCATACTAAATCGAGTGCGACCGCAGTGATTCCAATGCGGACCACATTAAATCTCTTGCGGTCGCATTGCCTGTTCGCCTGGAAATCAACCTCTCTGAACCTCACTTGTGCGGACCGCACAGAATGGTGTGCAGCCGCATTGGGCCTGTTTTGCCTGAGCTTTGTCTTGTCTTGGTACTTGTGCAAGTTTTTCCTTTTTGAGCTGATCTTTGACATCTTGTCACTTTGTTGATCAAACCTGTAATCAAGCACAACTTGTGAGCCTTTTGGGACTATTTTGTACAAATTTCTAATCAAAACATAAGCAAGAAGGAGTGTAAAATGTATCAAAATCCCTAGTTATCAGTATGATGTGGCTCAGTCTCGTCTTTGTACAGTTGTATTTCTATTAGAGGTTTGTAGACAGTTATGTACAGTTGGATAGTATGTGGCCTTGTCGGCTTTCAGTTTTGGGTATATAGTTGTCCATCGCGGCCTTGTCGGCTCGCCGATTGTAATCCGCACGTACATGTATATATGTCTTTTGGATAGGTTTTCCTCGTGCATGTTACTCTCGTAATTCAGTAGATATTATTCATGTTTATATCATAGTCGCATGCTTAAGGGTGTTCGACAAGTAGGACTCAATCACACGTCGCGGCCCATCGGCCTGGGTCATGATAAAAGATGGGTCGATGAGGTGTGCATAGACTATCGGCATTTGAACAAAGTCACTATCAAGAACAAGTATCCATTGCCGAGGATTAATGACTTATTTGATCAGCTTCAGGGTGCCAAGGTTCTTTTAAAGATCGATTTAAGGTTTGGCTACCAACAGTTGAGGATTAGGGCATCTGATGTCCCTAAGACAGCTTTTCGGACTCGATATGGGCATTACGAGTTTCTAGTGATGTCATTTTGCTTTATAAATGCCCCAATAGCATTTATGGATCTGATAAATCGGGTGTTCAAGCCTTATCTAGATTCCTTTGTGATTTTGTTCATTGATGATATCTTGATCTACTCCCGTAGCCGAGATGAGCACGAGCAGCATCTTCGGATCGTACTTCAGACTCTGAGAGACAGCCAGTTATATGCTAAGTTTTTAAAGTGTGAGTTTTGGTTGGATTTCGTTGCCTTCTTAGGGCATATTGTATTAGCATTGGGTATTCAAGTGGATCCTAAAAAGATTTAGGCAGCTCAGAACTAGCCTAGACCTACTTCAGCCACATAGATCCGTAGTTTCTTGGGATTGGCGGGTTATTACCATCGATTTGTGGAGGGGTTCTCATATATAGCAACCTCGTTGACCAGGTTGACCTAGAAGGGTGCCCCGTTCAGATGGTCAGACGAGTGTGAGTCGAACTTTCATAAGCTTAAGTCTGCTTTGACTATGGCGTCGGTGTTGGTGTTGGTGTTGCCCACAGATTCAGGATCTTATACGATATATTGTGATGCATCTCGTATTTGATTGGACGCAGTATTGATGAAGGGTGGCAAGGTAATCGCATATGATTCGCAGCAGTTGAAGGTTCACGAGAAGAATTACCTTGTTCATGACCTATAGTTGGCAGCCATTGTTCATGCACTGAAGATTTGGAGGCACTATCTTTACGGTGTGCCATGTGAGGTATTCACGGATCATCGGAGCTTGTAGTATTTATTCAAGCAGAAGGAGCTCAATTTGAGGCAGATAAGGTGGTTGGAGCTATTTAAGGACTATGATATCACCATCCTGTATCATCCCGGGAAGGAAAATGTGGTGGTCGATGCTTTAAGTAGGAAGTCAGCTAGTATGGGTAGCCTTGCGTACATTCCAGTTGGTGAAAGACCGCTTGCATTAGATGTTCAGGCCTTGGCCAATCAGTTTGTGAGGTTGGATGTTTTTGAGCCCAGCCATGTGCTAGCTTGTACAGTCGCTCGGTCTTCTTTGTTTGAGCGTATAAGAGATAGGCAGTATGATGATCCTTATTTGCTTGTCCTCAGGGACACAGTGCGGCACGGTGGTACCAAGCAGGTTACCGTTGGAGATGATGGAGTTTTGAGGAAGCAGGGTCGTGTTTGTGTGCCTAATATGGACGGACTTCATGAGTTGATTCTTGAGGAGGCCCACAGTTCCCGATATTCTATCTATCTGGGCGCCGCTAAGATGTATCAGGACTTGCGGCAGCATTATTGGTGGAGGATAATTAATAAAGATATAGTTTCATATGTGTCTCGGTCTAAATTTTCAGCAGGTAAAGTGTGAGCATCAGAGACCCGGTGGTTTACTTCAGAAGTTGGAGATTCCTGAGTGGAAGTGGGAGCATATCACTATTGATTTCGTTGTTGGACTCCCACGGACTTAGAAGAAGTTCGATGCAGTTTGGGTCATTATGGGCAGACTGACCAAGTCAGCGCATTTCATTCCTGTGGCAGTTACTTATTCTTTAGAGCGGTGGCAGAGATTTATATCCGCAAAATCATCCATCTTCACGGTGTGCCCGTGTTTATCATCTCTGATCGAGGTATGCCATTCACCTCGCACTTCTTGAGGGTAGTACAGTGTGAGTTGGAAATGCCGGTTGAGCTGAGCACAGCATTTCATCCTCAGACGGACGGGCAGTCCTAGCGCACTATTCAGATATTAGAAGATATGCTTCAGGCTTGTGTTATAGACTTCAGAGGTTCGTGGGACCAGTTCTTGCCGCTAGCGGAGTTTGCCTACAATAACAATTATCAGTTGAGCATTCGGATGGCTCCCTACATTATATGGTAGGGGGTGCCGATCGCTAGTCGGATGGTTTGAGCTGGGGAAGGCTCGGTTGTTGGGTACAGAGTTAGTACAGGATGCTTTGGATAAGGTAAAGATTATTCAGGATCGACTTCACACAGCTCAGTCTAGGCAGAAGAGTTATGCCGACCGTAAGATTCGTGATGTTGCATTCATGGTCGAAGAGAGAGTATTTCTCCGAGTATCACCCATGAAGGGTGTAATGAGGTTCAAAAATAAGGGTAAGTTGAGCCCTAGGTATATCGGACCTTTTGAGATTCTTGAGCGAGTCGGAGAGGTGGCCTACATGCTCGCGTTGCCACCTGGTTTATCAGCAGTTCATCCGGTGTTCCATATGTCCATGCTCTGGAAGTATCACGATGATCCATCCCACGTGTTAGACTTCAGCACTATCCAGTTGGATAAGGATTTAACCTACGAGGAGGAGTCGGTAGCTATTCTAGCCCGACAGGTTCGTCAGTTGAGATCAAAGAGTTATCCTTCAGTTCGAGTGCAGTAGAGAGGTCAGCCCGTTGAGGCAGCTACCTGGGAGTTTGAGTCGGACATGAGGAGTAGATATCCCCACCTTTTCACCAATCCAGGTACTTTTCTATGCATGTTCAAGGACGAATGATTATTTTAGATGTGGAGAATATGATGACCTGAAAGGCCATCATATGTATTAGAACCAAATTCTATATTTTGAGGCCTTTAGAACCTCATTTTAGCCTTCCTCGATCTGCATTCCAGTCCGAATATTGACCCGGAAGGCTTATATGCTAAACATTAATAAAAATAAGAATTTTTGCCTTAAAAGTTAATTTTAGTTGACTTCAGTCAACGTTTTGAGTAAACAGACCCGGACCCGTATTTTGACGATCCCGGTGGGTCCATATTGAAATATGGGACCTGGGTGTATGCCCAGAATCGAATTCGGAGGTCTCTAGCTCGAGTTATAAATTTTTGTTGAAAATTAAAAAGTCTGAAAATTTAATGGTTTTTAAGAATTGATTAATATTTGTCTTTATTGATACTGGGTCCGTATTTTGGTTTCGGATCCCGGTACATGTCCAATATAATATTTATGACTTGTCTATGAAATTTGGTGAGAAACGAAATTGGTTTGATGTGATTCGGACATCTAGTTGAGAAAACAGAATTTTAAAGCTTTCTTAAAAAATTCATTCGATTTGGTGTTCAATTCGTAGTTCTAGGTATTATTTTGGCGATTTGATCGCACGAGCAAGTTTGTATAATGTTTTTAGACTTGTGTGCATATTTGGTTTGGGGACCCGAGGGCTCAGGTGAGTTTTGAATAGGCTACGGTGTGAAATGAACTTAGAAATCATAGATGGTGTGCACCAGACCTGCAGATCTCGCATCTGGCTCGCAAATGCGAGCCCCGCCTTTGCGAAGAAACCTTCGCATTTGTGAAGTTGGTTTGGGAGAAGGGTCTTCGCATTTGCGAAGAAAGGGGTCACATTTTCGATCCTCCAATTTCGCATTGGCGAACATAATGTTCGTATTTGCGAAGGCAGCAGAAATGTGACAGGTTCGCATTTGCGGGCTTCCCATTTGGGAATCCCATGTCGCAAATGCGACATCTGTAGCTGGGTAAATATGACTTAGTCGGGATTTTTTTCCCATTCTTCAAATTTTCAAAACCTAAAACCTTAGAGGCGATTTTTCAAAGAACTTTTCTTCCCCAAATAAATGGTAAGACTCTAAACTAGTTTCTTTCACTACACTTTACAAGATTTCAACCTAAAATCTACGGTTTTCATAGTGGAATTGGGGATTTTTGGGTAGAAACTAGAGATTTGATAAATTGGGGATTTAGATCTCAAATTGAGGTCGGATTCCAAAACCAATTATATAACCAGGCTCGGGGGTGAATAGGTAATCGGGTTTTAGTCCGAATTTTCTGGGTCCGGATGTTGACCTTTGTAGACTTTTTCAATAATGGCCTAAGTTAAATTCTTTATGATCGTGGGTAGTTCCTAAGGCTTAATTTGAATCGTTTGTTTGGTAATATGCTAGATTCTATCGGTTCGGAGGCTCATTTGAGAGGAAAAGCTGTGGTTGAGCTTTGAGTTTGTCCGTTGGAGCGAGGTAAGTATCGTGGTTAATCTTGGCTTGAGGGATTAGGTCTTATTTGCCTATTTGCTACGTGTTTGTATGTTGGATACAACGTATAGGTGAGGCGACGAGTACCTATGCATTGTTGTCGAGTCATAGCATGTGAGTGGGTCTTATTCTTGTATTTGTTGCTTTCCTTGATCATATTATCCATGCTTAAACTAGTGAATCGTTATGTTGATCATTTTTATCATGTTTATGGATTTTGGTATTGATGGAGTATATCCTCAAAGTTGAGGTTGGCATTGTAGAACCAAATGTTGAAGTAAGATTTGTTCTTGTTATCTCTATCTCTCTATCGTTATTGTTCATTGTTTTGGTGAGGGAGAGTGTTAATGCACGAAGGGTGATCTCGTGCCACGTTTTGTGAGTGTTAATGCATGAAAGATGATGTCGTGCCATATTCTGAGAGTAAAAGCACGAAGGGTGATGTTGTGCCATGTTACGAAAGAGCTAATGCACGAAGGCTGATGCCGTGTCGTTTCTGTGATGAGGTTGAGAGTAAAAGCACGAAGGGTGATACTTGTCTCTATCTGTTCAAATTACATCGGTTAATCAAGTGTTTATTACTACTGTGATCCTTTATCTTGTGATCTCCTCAGCATGTCCCCCTCCCAATATTACTTGTCTTGTTTCTTTTATTGTTGTTATTGGTATATAGATTTTTATACTGCACAGGTTTAGTTGTAAGTGGCTTGTCTTAACCTCGTCACTACTTCGTTGAGGTTAGACTCGACACTTACAGTACATGGGGTCGGTTGTATTGATATTGCACTCTGCATTTCCTGTGCAGATTTTGGTACTGACCTGAGTTGATCATGAGGTTAGCTGCTGGATCCATCCTTTAGGAAACCCAAGGTAGATCTGCCGATGTCAGCAGATCCTGGAGTCCCCTTCTAGACATTTTATTTTACTGTTTTCATTTCGAAAACAGTTGTATTTCTTTCAGATAATTACTTGTAGTGTAATCTTAGAAGTTCGTGAATTATGACTCCAAATCCGAGTAGTAGAATATATACTGAGGCTGTTATGAATTTCTGCACTTTTTTAACTCGTTATAGCTTATTTGCAGTTAATTATTTAGATGTATAAGAATTGGCTTAATGAATCTCTAACGTTGGCTTGCCTAGCAAGTGAAATGTTAGGTGCCATCACGATCCCGACGGTGGAAATTTCAGGTCGTGACAAAACCTCCGCTAACTAAGCAGGCGCTCTAACCAACTCCGCTAATCTCTTATTGCTCTCTATTTTAATTCAAAACAATTAATCTCTTATTTCATGGCTTTGCTATAAAATTCAAATATAACTACGAATGATCAATCTGCTGAAAATATAGCTACGAATGATAAATACATTGTAAATATTTGATATGTCGCGTAATTTTTCCTTATTTTTACTATTGTTTTATCTGCTTTCAATAAGAATTGTTGGGAAAGTCTAACAGCAAGAACAATCTAAAATAATAATTACTCTTTTAACACTCCTTCCGTTTAAGTATTAATATAAATATACGAATTAGCAAAGAAAAAAATAACAATGTCACAAACTAATTTTGTCTAATTAGATCTTCTTCTTTTTTTAACATAAAAGTACGATACTTATATTACTTAAAACACTCCCTCCGTTTCAATTTATGTGAACCCATTTGACTGGGCACGAAATTTAAGAAAAGAGAGAAGAGTTTTGATCTTATGGTGTAAAATGAGGCACATATATTTTGTGTGGCTATAAAACATTCTGTAAAGGTAAATTGTTTCCAAATAAGGAAATGGGTCATTCTTTTTGGCACAGACTAAAAAAAAAATAGGTTCACATAAATTGAAACGGAGAGAATATTACAATAAGAGGACATAGTATTTAGGGCATTAATTAGATCTTTAATATTACTGCTTTTATGTAAGAACTGACTAGTAAGATTTTGAAAATTCAAATATATTGATGGCCCCTAAAGCGTAGTATTATTTTTCGGCCAAATAACACGGGCTAGCCAGTTTTCAGACTGGTCATTCAAAAATAAGCAGTATTTACCAAGTCATTGAAAAATAGCCATTATTTTGCTGCAACAGAGACCGGTCCAGCATAATATACTGGAGTTCGGTGCACATGTATATGAACTTCCAGCATATTATGCTGGAACTCCAACCCCCGGAAAGTTCCAGCATAATATACTGGAGATTCGAGCACCTGTGTATGAACTTCCAGCATATTATATTGGACCGGTATGCTTTGCTGGAACTCTAGTATATTATGCTAGAGTTCTAGTATCCTTATGCTGGAACTCCATTATATTATGCTGGAGTTCCAGTATACTTATGCTGGAACTCCAGTATAATATACTGGAGTATTTTCCGGATTTTGAACAGTATTTTCGTTCAGATTTATTTTTACATGAAAAGTGACTAAATTTCGATTACTTTTGAAAGTGTGGCTATTTTTGAATGATCACTTGTAAATCTGACTTTTTTTGAATTTCTCCCTTATTTTTCGCCTACATATCTTATCTTGACATGGTTGGGCTCCTTTTCAATTCGGAGTAAGGAAAATAAGATTATGGAAAAACATTACCGACAAATTTAACACATGAAATTAGTAAAAATAGCACGGGCTAGCCAGTTTTCGGACTAGTCATTCAAAAATAGTCAGCATTTGTCAAGTCATTGAAAAATAGCCACTAATTTGCTGCAATAAAGACTGGTCCAGCATAATATACTGGAGTTTGGTGCATCTGTATATGAACTTCCAGCATATTATGCTGGAGATTCGAGCACCTGTGTATGAACTTTCAGCTTATTATATTGGACCGGTATACTTTGTTGGAACTCCAGTATATTATGCTGGAACTCCATTATAATATGTTGGAATTCCAGTATACTTATGCTAGAACTTCAGTATAATATACTAGAGTATTTTCCGGATTTTGAACAGTGTTTTCATTCAGATTTATCTTTACATAAAAAGTGGCTAAATTTCGATTACTTTTGAAAGTGTGACTATTTTTGAATGATCACTTGTAAATCTAGCTATTTTTGAATTTCTCCCGTGAAATTAAGATCAACTCATGATCTTAAAAGGGAAAAAAGAGAAAGGAATAAAGAAAGAAATCAGGAAAAAGAAGAAAAAAAATATAGAGCAAATCGCAAAAAGGAGAATATCTACATCAGAAGCACATCACAAGAGGTTTTCAAAATAATACAAACAATTGTGGTTCAACCTAAATAGCAACAGAGCCCAAACGGATCACATATTCTCAAGAAAACATATATATAATGTTACATAATTATAAAAGCTGCAGCTAGGCAAAACTAATTGAGATCATTAAAACAGTTAACAGCAATTTACATGGTGGGATCTTTTCCAAACCCCATTAGAGCATGAGTTAAAAACATCGAAGCTCTGCGAGATGTCTCCAACATACGCCCAACGAGTGGTACCTTCACTGTCTCCCTATCACGTAAAGGTTTCTTATCCCAGCTGCAAACGTTGTACATAAACATTAACAATAGGGAACAACTATATAAGTAACATTATATAGAACATGTTTGGCAGGACAAGTGAGGGTTGCTCAGTTGGTTAAATGCTCTAACTTTAGCCAATTGGTCAGTCACATTGTAGCAATGGGGGAGCCACAACTTAGCAAGCCTCGCTCATTTTGGTAAAATTCTAGAAAATAGAAAGCCGAGCTATAACTAAAAGAGAGATTAGCCGAGCCTGCATATCTAGGCCAACTAAGATGAATTCGTGCCACTTTGTTGATTAAGTATGAGTAATGCATCTTATTTTAGGATTCAGTTTATCAACCAAGTGGAATTGCAGGGAACTTGATCATGCTTAAACAATTTCACTTATTAATAAGTAAAACATAGTTTTACAAATTGTATTTCACATCCATAAATACTGACAAAATAATGTTATGCTCTCGCGGCAAGGAAACAAAAGAATGTGCTCAACAACATCCTTATTGAACTGTAAATTCAGAGACGTCTTGTGAAGTTCAAGTACAAGGGGTGTGAAATATATACATACCAATCTTCATGGCGAACAACCTTTCCTCCTTCCGTGTACAACTTGATCAGTGATATCATATGAATGTCTTTCCCCAAGAATTTGTAATATTGTTTGCTGTCAATTAATATCTGAAGCCACCAACCATAATGTCAGAGTCCTAATGCAGAGGAATCAACAAAGACGAAAGTTGGACTCAATAGGACTCAACAACAACAACAAAGCAAACCCAGTGTAATCCAACAAGTGGGATATAGGGAGAGCAATGTGTACGCAGACCTTACCCCTACCTAGTGAAGTTAGAGAGGTTGTTTCCGATTGACCATCGGCTCAAGAAAAGGTGAAAAAAGGAAGCAGTAACAACAAACAATAATAACAACATGAAAATAAGATAACTGAAGCAATTGAAACAGCATGTAGTAGTAGAGATCTAACCTCAGTATTTCCTGGAGAAATTTCTTTCTCTGTGATGCTGTATTCCACGATTCTAGATTCACTGAAGACCTGAAATGTACAAAAGTAACAGTTTGAATTATTCATATACAACAATTGCAAGCCCTTCAGAGAGAAATCATAATATGATGATCAATTAATTAATTCAAAGAACTATTGACTGTAAACTAAAGTAGTTACAGTCACTCAGTGAAGATGTTCGTTTTGCTTGGATAGAAGATAAGTGAACAGGCTCAGGAGCCGGACCTGACAAAATTCGGGGAAAACATGGAATTGACCAAAAAATGAAGGCCATGACAGTAGGTTATCATAGAACGGATCCAACAAACTTAACTAGTAGTGCTGCAAGGTTTTCCACAACATTTTCAGCACTTGACAGTAAACTTATCGCTATGTTGTAGCAATGTGGATAATGCACATTAATGGCAACACGGACAGGAGTAAGCAATTTTCATGTTTCTTGAATACCACCTAGTAAGCACATGTCTCAATATGCGGGGAATCCTCAAAATATTAATAATGTATTTTTTTTCTTTGAGAAATGAGTTTCAAGAACAATATTGCCATCTTTTAGAAGCAAAAACAGATTGTTAAAACTGCATCAGGCAATTGATTTCCTAAAATAGTTCTCTTGTAATCCTTATTGTTTTTCTTTCCACCAAGAAGTGTATCAATGTAGCATAAACAGGAGGTTAATATGAAATAGGACAGAGAGAAAAAAGTGAAATTAGTTAGACCTTGTTAAGCGAATAAAATGACGACTTTATCTGCTTTACCCTGCAATCGACAGTAAAATTCATAATCAGACTTACTAATAAAGAGATATTTGAAAAGTGGTTTAGAGATGGAAATGAAATTAAAAGGATCAAGCTAGTTACTAGATGCATGAAAGGCAGACAACAGAAAGAATGTGTTGAAGACCAATTTAGGATCCACTTCTTTAAGGCTATATATCATCATTAAACATGGAAAAAAGCGGGATATAATCTTATTCAGGTACTAAATCCCACTTATTCAAAGGATAAATCTACTTTTGATTATGATTTTCCTTGTAAACTTGTACATCTGCATAAAAGGGCAGGACTCAAGTTACTTCTGATTCTGAAAGACATGAATGCTTGATTTACAAAATTACTAATCACTAGGTGTGAATATTGAACTATGACCAAGATTGCTTGTCAAGTTGCAACTTTGAGGAGAATACATAGTCTCCCGTTATCTCCTTTACCGCGTAAAATGATTATAAAGGGAAAAATTCTGCTACTTTAACTACGTTGACAATGTTTAATTCTTGCTCTTATACACCATGAATTAAAGTCACTGGTCTAAATGGACACATTTTTCTACTAGTAAACAAGGCAACTAAGATAGTCAAGCATACCCGTGTGCACGCATAAGGGGATCTTCAAACGTTGCATTTGGAGCATATATCTCAAAGTCTTGCCTTGTGGCACGTGACGCATATCTGAATCCAGAAAGTGAGCATTGTGATTAATTAAAATGATTCATTAGCATAGGAGAACATAATTAATAACTCTCTTAAAGAAAGACGGTATGAATGATATATCCCCTTATGAAATAGATAAACCAGAATATGGTTGAAGTTGAACATCGAGCCACAAGACAAAATGGTGCTCCTATAAGGAAAGGATCTAACAAGCAACTCTTATACTCTGTGTTTCCAACATGAGAAGTTCATTAAAAAGGTGTATGACATCAAAAGGAAACACAAATCTACCAAGAAAAAGTATCCCCTAATGTAGGGATGACAATTGGGACGGGCAGGGTAGGGGAACAAGTAAATAGGGTGGGGCAGGCGGGTCAAAATCTTAGTTGGTCAAAGCTTGCCCTGCCCCACCCGCCCCAATTGCCATCCCTACGTCTTATGAAGGCAGAAATAGATTTGGATTCAGAATTTGCAATTCTCATTTCACGAATATATGAAATGTCATCACAAGCTGGACAAGTTGCTTATAAAGAAACCATCCAAATTATGCATCCATCATATTAACAGAATTACGGAAGACATCAATATTGTGCATAATTAGTGGTAACATGGTGCCCAAAACCTGCTGAGATAAGGCTTTTCTGCACCTAAAAACTTAGTATTGCTGCCCATATGCTACAAGTTGTGCCAGACCAGGTCTTTTTAACCATCAACATTGCCCAAAAAAAGAAGAGAAATAAAATAGTTGAAAAAGGAAAAATTTAGCAGTTGATACTACGACAATAACTACGCCTCTATTCTAAACAAGTGGAGTCGGCTATATGAATTCTCATCTATGTCACTCCACTTAAGCATGTCTCAGCCCAATATTATAAAATTGAGGATCCTCAGTGCTAGAAGTTCTCAAGATTCTAGCAAACGTCTTAACTTATATATAAAACATTGACAGTGTTTGAATTAGCTTTTAAACTGGTCAAATAAGCTTTTAAGCTCTTTTTAGTTTTTTCCAGTGTTTGGCAAAACTATATAAAGTGATTAAAATAAGTTTAGAAGTGCTTAAAATAAGCCAAAAGTAATTAAGATGGGACAACCCAACTTATTACTTTTTAGCTTAAAAGTTATTTCTGCGAAAAAAGTCACTTTTTTTAAGCCAAGCGAAACGGGCTCTAAAGACTTGTAGCAAACATTGAACCTAAAGTACATGTGCTAACATGACTAAAACTTAATCCCAACATTTGCGAAAATCCATTACAAAACAATGAAGGGGTTAAGTGCTCAAATTCTTCTAAGCCTAAAGGGGTTCAGGTGATAATCACCAAATACATTGGCTTTATACCCAGGACCCAAAATATAAAAATAAAAACTGATGTGGAAATATAGAGTAAAACATAAGGAGAGCAATTTCAAACTTTTTTTGGTATAACCACAAGACCATATAGTACAACTTCAGAAAAACTCAGTCCAGCATGATCATAAATGAAAACCCAAAATTAAACATTGAAATGGAATCAGACATACAAATTGAGAAGATGGGGAAGTATATAGTCAGAAGCACGCTTTGAGGAATTATAATCACCAGCCGCCGCTTCCTTGCAGTACCCTTTTCTCTGCTGATCATCCTTCATATCTTGGCAATTACCAAAAACAGTTCCAACACAAAATAAGAAACACACACATATTAACAGCCATATATAACAAAAGGAGTACTATAGGACAAGGGAGTAATATATATATATATACCTTTGGAGTTACTATTATTTTCCATAGGGAGTTGGAATATATTAATGTTCTTGTTGACAAAAGAAAAGTAATCGGTGTATGGTGTAGGTCGAGAAAGAGAGGGTGATGTTAAAGAGCGAAGCATGCAGAAGAAAAAATACAGAGAGAAGATGAAGGGAAAAAGAGCAAGAAAATGATGGGAGGGAATGGAACTATCAAAGTCGTATTTGGGACATGAGAGGTTAGTTAGTGTTTTACGTGGAGCTACAACGTCCATTTGTGGACATGACATGGAGTCGTCTCATTTGCTTCTCGTGTTTTTGTTTGACTGCTCTTAATTTCAGAGTCAAGCCAATTAATTCAGGAAGGGACCAAAATGACTTAAAGAACCAAAAATATATAGAAAAAAATATGATAACCAATTATATATAACATCTTTTAAAAATACGTTATACCTTAACGGCCGTTTGCCCAGTTAAGTATAGCGTCCTTTTAAAAGACGCTATATTTAAACTAAATAAAACGGGAAAGTATAGCGCTCTAGTGTCTTAATAAAGGACGCTATACATATATAAAGGTTGTCTTTTTCCCCTTCCCCACAGGATCAACAGAATCGGCCCCTCCTATGATTGTTCCCCCTCCCCCCTCCAAATTGAATAACTGTATATGGTAAAATATATTTATATTAAATGATCGCATGAGAAGCTCGAGTGGATCCCACCGGTCCCATAAAAAGTGTAGATTCTCGGTCCCGCGTCGTAGCTAAGGCGTTATCTCGGAGTGGATTGCTTGTTTCGGCTCCAAATCACCAAATTTTTCATTTTTCACAAATTTTAAATTAAGGTATTCCGAATTAGTTTTTGTTAAAACTCGTATAAAAAAACGCATATTAGTTATTTTTTATGTGCTCTATGGTATTTTGTGAATGTTTTGTGATTTAACTAATTTGTTGTTTTTTATCCGGATTATAGTATTAATGTGCTAAAAAATAGTAAAATAGAGAAATTGTTATTAGTTGTTAAAAAAATATTAATTAGTTACTTTTTACTGTGGTATATGTATTTTCGTGATTGTTTTGTGATTAAATTTATTTGTTATTTTTATCCGATTTAGATTATTTATTTGCTAAAAGACTAGTAAACTAGATAAATTGTTACTTTAATTCCCGGTAATGGTATCTTGTGGTCTAATGTAATGCTCGTATTTGTAATATAGTGCCCTTTTAGCGTAGTAAAACGTAGTGCCCTTTAGCGTAGTATCCTTGTAGTTATAGAAATAATCATTTAAATACTCTTATACCCAAAAATACGTCAAAAAGTTGATAGTTCAAATACAAACTATCTCCAATTATAGTCAACAATCGTAAGAAAATAACATGAGGAAACGACAATATTTGTCAAACTAAGTATTGTTATATGAATATTTAATAATTAAATCGTGTATAGTTATAAGAAAATAATTATTTAATTTTTTTATAGTGAAAAATAAGTGAGTAACAAACAAACGTATAAAATAAAAAACTAACATATAAAATAATAAACTAACATATACAATAATAAACTAATATATAAAATAACAGACCTGTTGAGTGATAAATCGGGGAAATTTTCTCATCATGAACATAAGAATTCAGGATACATTAGTGCTACTGGGCCTCAAATATTGTGTCCGGAACCAAAATGTAAATATTTAATAATTAAATCTTGTATAGTTATGAAAATTAATTATTTAACTTTATTATAGTCAAAAATAGGTGAATAACAAATAAACATATAAAATAATAAAACTAACATATAAAATAATAAAGGCGAAATACATAAATTACCCATTGACATTACACTCAAATCCTTGTTACACACTTCTCCTCCACATGTATTCTTTTACACACTCAACTTTTGTAGAGTGTGTCTAAGACACACCACTTTGCCCACGTGATCAGTGCGTATCTTTACCATCAAATGAAGCGCGTGAACGGAGAATTTTTGTATCAGATGTCAATTTTTTAGGTTTTTTAAAATTTTTAAATTGGGTCATCTTCTTCCTTGTTTAAAAAATTACCAAATCTACCATGGATGCTTCTTGACACTTAATTAGACTCACTTCTCTCCACCCGAACTACTCTTCTCAAATAGATCTACTAAGATTTTTCATATCTCTTCTTGTTGATCATTAGTCTTTAGTTTCGAAGATTTTTTTGTTAAGAAATTACAATAAGAATTCAACAATTAAACTCTTTGTAGCTCCACCAACCATTAAAGCTTGGGTTAAGTGTATGTACAGAAAACTTTTTTCTTTTCTAGAAAAGCTTAGTTTGAGCTTTGTCATAGCTAAGTTAAATTTTTCGAAAGGGTGAATTTTTCGAAAATATCTCCAGCCATTAAAGCTTACCTAAAGCTTTTGCAAATAAGCATATTCTTTAAATTTGTTAATGGATAAATTTACAAATAATTAAATTGTAAAATTCTTAATTTTCTTCGCTAAAAAATGCATATTCCTCTTTATTATTACGACCTTGCTGCTTTAGTTGTGGAAATCAAAAGAGCAAGAAATTGAAAGCATGGTGATGGCAGTTATGATGGACAGGATGAAGAAGATATAGATATAATTGTAATTTTATGTGCTATCTTTTTATTATTAGTCAGTGACACGTGTTACGACTTTATTGGCGCGTGACAATACTTTGAAAATCTGGTGAAGAAAAAAGTGGTGTGTCTTAGACAAACTCAAAAAAGGTTGGGTGTGTAAAAGGTTGTCCGTGGTGGAGAGGTGTGTAACAGGAATTTGGATGCAAGGCCAATGGGTAAACTATGTATTTGCCAATAATAAAACTAACATATTAAAGTAACATATAAAATATAAAATTATAATATTGAAAATGTATCAACCTAATTAACAATATAATAAAAATATCGAATAATATTTAATATTAAAGGTATTGCAATATATTTAAGCAATGAAAAATAATAATGTAATTAATTTTGTTCAATTTACAGTAGTCGTCATGGAGGTTCCGCCTTTGCATCCCGGACCTGCCTCACTAGAGCTATTATTGCTACAGGGCGAGCATAGGTCTTTCTACAAATGGGAGGGGCAGTTATTGGCCCGGACTTTCCGTGCTAGAAGAGTAGAAAATAGTGTGACTTTCTTAAGACCCGCCATCTCCATCCCCGTATAGTCAGACGCCTGCAGGATACGGGTTACTATAAAATTATTGAAATCGGCCTATTGCAGCTAGATTGGTCGTTGATTACGGCTTTGATAGAGCGGTGGCGACCAGAGATGCACACATTCCATTTGCCCATAGGCGAGGCCACTATCACGCTGCAGGACGTGGAGGTTCTGTATGGGTTGCCGGTTGATGGACTTCCTATTGCTTTGTCGCATGCCATGAGAGAGTATACAGGAGATCAGTACCTGGAGAGGTTGCAGCGGCTCACCGGTTTCTGGCCAGCGGATAAGGGTGTATTGGTTGGGGCTAGTCGTCTGCAGTTGACGCCCGTCCGGCTGCATCTAGAGGCGATGCATGCTGACATTATGGATGATACACCGGATCTTCATATTAACCAGTACACGAGGTTGTTGTTCCTGCTTATGTTTGGAGGGGTATTGTTCCCGAACACTTCGGAAAATCTAGTCAGCTTGAGATTTCTTCATCGTCTTGAGCGGCTAGATGATTTATATGATTACAACTGGGGTGTTGTTGTTCTTGATTACTTGTACAAGCAGATGTGTCGGGTGAGCATGGGCACCCAGTGAGACGTTGCAGGATTTTTGCTGTTGCTGCAGGTGAAAACATAGTCAAATACTCTCTTCATTATAACATACATCATAAAAATATACCTTAAATTTTACGTCCAAATTATATATTAGGTTGGGGCCTAGGAGCAGTTCCTACAGTTGCAGCCACCTCTGCCATAGCTCAGGATGCACCACCTCAACCGTTTCTCCCTTTAGCTAGGAGATGGGTTGATAGGCAAGGATACGGACGGGAGTACGAGGCTCGACATAATCTCCCCTATTGCAGGAATTTGTTGGATTTGTTGGAGGCCGCGCAGGTAATTCTATACTTAAGTTTACTTAGCCTGGATTTATATGTGTTGTGTATACTCACGGTTCCTGTTTTTACATAATAGTTCATTTGAAGGCCATACAGCGATGAGCTAATAGCTGGTTTGCCCGATTATTGCTCGACCGGACGACTTATGTGGAGCGCTTCCATCCCGTTGATGTGTCTCGATATTGTCGAGCATCATACCACCGAGCAAGTCCTTCTCCAGTTTGGTCGACCGCAGCTTGTACCTCCACCGCCCGTTTGGCTTAGAATACATTACCAACGGGATGATCGTTCGAGGGTTGACCAGGCATATGAGGCATGGCTAGAGTTGCAAATAGAGATTTGAGACCAGCAGCGTGACCTGATTCCGCCACCTCCTCCACCCAAGCGTATGGATGGTAAGCATAAGTATATCGGTTGGTACCCAGCATTACCTGACTTTTTGTCGGGAATCCCGTTCATTACGCTGGCGTTCGGTTCGTTCCATATGCTGGGAGGAATAAGACGCTGGTATGTTATTTGGTATACTTAGTTATAACGTTAACTTTAACGTTCCGTAATTACTGTTTTGCATGTTGTGCAGGCTATTGCCTACATTTGTTCTACCAGTTGAGACTACAGATGGAGCAGCATACCAGCGAAGGAGCGACCGCTTTGCACGAGTATGGCCGGCAGGTTACAGATTTGGCTGTCCGGACATTGCAGCGAGCCTAAGATGATGAGTGCTTAGGACACGAGGCTGATTATATGGCGCCAGAGCAGTACCATCGTGGGCTAGAAGTGCAGCCTGAACGTGGTTGACGTGGCAGGCATGCCCAAAGAGGTAGGGGTGTCCCACAATGTCATGGGGGTCGGCGAGGAGGTGGTCCCCAGCAAGGGGCGTTGAGGCACCTGTTGAGGATGTTGGAGTTGATCAGCCGGGTGACCACCCTGAGCCACACCATGCTCCTAGTGATATGCCGTCATTTAGCCTGGGGCTTACTCCAGGGACTTCGTAGGTGACCCTGTCAGCTCCATTACTGATCGCGGGCACGACCATTACCTCACATGACTGGGATGCATATTTTCCTGACCCTCCAGAGGCATCGACGGTTGCTGATGATTGTTCGGTACGAGATGTGGATAGTGAGTGCCAACTGAGTTATGGATCATCACTGGGGGATGTTGAGGATCTTTCACGGGATTTGGTTAGTCTGTATTACTATTATTTATATTTGTATTTAACTCATTGATTAGTCATAAAATATCTAAAGCGTAATTTTTTTTGAAGCCATCATCCTCGCCCGTCACGGCGGCCAATTTGTGCGACACTGACATGCTTGAGACGGTGATTTTATTAAGGAACTCGCTGAGACCATGGTAAGACATTTTAATTTCTTTTTGTAGCTACCACGTACATTACTAATATATATCTCATATACTAAAATATCTTATTATTCTTTAGGTTATTGTTGGACTAACGGCCCCTTCTACTGAGCCTATCAGCCTTACTAACGATCATGATGCAGCACATCCTTCGATAAAAAGGCGACGCGATGAGGATGATCCTGAAAGTCTATCCGGGCGGGATGGGATGCGTCTCAGGCCAACGGCTGCTTTAAAGCATAAAGGTTGTGGGACACATTGATTTTTATTTTATTTTATGTACATATGACATTCAGTAAATAACAGCAACTTTATTTATGGTTTATATTATATGCGCATTATGTTTTTATTTCTCTGTTTCTTTGTTATTTTAATACTATAACATATCAAAACAAACATAGCAACTTAACATAATTAAAATTCGGTACAACTAATGAAAATACATGATACGAAAAACATAAAGATAAAATACTACACTCAACACATACATGTGTTTGTTTAGTCACTATCGCTCATTATTCTCTGCTTTAACCACTTAAATTGCTATTCCAACCTATTTTTTTCTTCTTCCGCCTCTTTTAGTTTCTCGTTCATAGCCGCAAGTTGTCGTTGCATCTGAAAGGTCTGGAGTTCGTATTCACCAGTCATATTTCAAACATATTGCAAACAATGTTTGTAGTATTCCTGATAAATGGGTTCATCATGCTATTCTTCAAATCTACATTGATTTTCGTCCTACAAATGGGGATTATAACACACCACTATTAATTAACATGTTATATAAAAATATTAACAAATATTTTTTACAAAACAATAACTTACAGGTTGTTGACATATCCAACGTCTGTGCTCCACATTACCATTTGACCAACATGGCTTCAAAATCGCAAGTTTGCCACAATAACAAACACGTACGTCATTGCGTCCAGACATTTTTTAATGTAAGATAAATGCAAAATTAATGAAAAGTTTTTTCTACTTATTGCAAATAATAACTAAATGCGCTAGGCTTTTATAGGCAAGAAAAAAATACATAACGTGGTATTTCACCGCACTATGCTTCGCGTGACAATGATCCTTTAGGGTACAATACAGCTTTTCCAGAACGGCAGCTTTTTCAGGTTGACAAGACAATACACATAACGTGGTATTTAATCGCGCTAATGGCGAATGACAATTGTTTTTTTTCTTGGGGTGTATGTTAATTTATTGTACTGAAGTATTAATGCTAAATATCAATAAAACTTAATACCAATAGAAACATAACTTTATTTCATACATTCTGTAAGATTAACATGTACATACACTCAAATTACTGGAAAAAATACTATGGGTATCCTTGATAATTGGGCACATTGGATGAACTTCCACCGGGAGCTGAATAACCATCACTACCCAAACCAGCTGAAGGACATTTACAACGGTCTTGTCCTATTTGCGAGCATATGCCACATTTACGCGCATAAACGGCATCACTAACATCCATTTGATTTCGTATACGTGTTCTTTTTTTCACTTGTAGCTTATGCAAATACTCCTTGTTACACACCATTTTAAATAATTCTGGTGGCCAATAATGCTCAGCACCCACTAGCTGCAACTGTCCACTATAGGTGTTTAAGTATGCAGTAATATTATATTCCTTATCAATGTAGCTGGTTGTCGCGAAACCTGTATGATGAGCACTTCATGGCATGTGAGCACGACATGTTTTAGATGGACCATTTCCCACAAGAACACAACCTTCTGGCTTCATTTACGGTATGTGTATTATTTACCCAATTTTGATGGATAGTAGTGCGAACTTCAAAAATATTTTGCTCGTTGCAATACTTTAAATATGAATGCCAATGTGCTCGCCTCCTGTATTTATCAAATCTTTTCATTGGTATTGGCATAAATTCAACACCTCTCTCCATTAATGAAGATTCACCTCTAGCCCTTTCAACAAACTTCTCAACCATCTGTTTGAATAACATCGGAACCATGGCAGTAAAAGGCAATCCACGTATAGACTTCAATAACCCGTTGAAAGACTCTAACATATTTGTAATCAGAATTCCCTATCGTCCGCCACCATCCGCATGCAATGTCCACTTGTCACGCTCATGTCTCATTAACCAACGATAGGCTCCTTCATCTTCCTGCTTGATCGATTCCATGCGTCTCCTGAATTTACACTCTTGGTGATCAGTTGCAGCCATCCACATTAAATCATGCAAGTCCTTATAGGGATATGCCTTCTGAAAATTGGCCTTCAAGTGCTTCACACGGTAACGGTAGTATGCATACGGTTCCTGCCATGCAAGCAAATACTGTACATAACTTAAAATACTACCATGTTGATCAGATATTAGACAAATACTTGAACGTTGTCTGACAACGTGCTCCTTCAAGTGGTTCAAAAATAGCGTACACGTCTCTTGGTTTTCATTGGCATAAAATAGAAAAAGCTAAGGGAAATATACCTCCATTACCATCTACTACAACGGCGATCACCAACTTAATATCATACTTTCCATAGACATGGGTGCTGTCTGTGGATATTACCGGCCGGCAATGCACAAAACCATCAATTGTCGGTTTGAAGGCCCAGAACACATATATGAATATATGTTCTGGTATTCCAAGACTCTGCTCAAGCTTCCATTCAACAACAGTCATGGGGTTAAAGTATTGCAACGCGGCCATGAACCTGGGTAGAGATGCAAATGACTTATCCCAGTTACCATAAACAATTTCAAACACACATTTGTGCCCGAGAAATGCCATTCTTTTGGTAATGGTACACCCATATTCCTGGTGGACAGATGTAATATACTTTTTGATCTTGTACCTTATGAAGGCTTCAATGTGTGGAATCAATACAAGAGAAACCAAGTTAACATCCAAGTTAAAGTGATTCCCACTGAATGTGTCCATTTCATAATTGTGGGTGCCAATGTATTTACCCACAACCCACATATTTGTTTTTTTCTTCCTCGCACGCAGTATCCAATTACAACCCGTAAACCATATACGGTAAATAACCTTGTATACATCTGTAGATGACTCTATACCATCATCTCACGGCACTCTTTTACGCTGTACATTTTCATCGCCCTGCTTAGGTGCGCTTTATCAGGAAAAAAAAGCATGCCCTTTGACAGCATCGTTGGTCTAGATTCATCCCACATTATTGTCCAAATTTCGTCAATATCCCTTGTGAGGGCATCCGCATCCGGCATACTTGGAAAATGATCAAGGTAGGGAATCTCCCTTGAATGAAACGGCACGTGGGACTCGTACACTCTTGGTCTAACGGGAGGTGGAGCATGCTCCCTCGTCAAATCAGGTTCAGTATTATCTTCCTCCTCATCATCACCCTCGTCAGGGAAGGGTGTGTCATCTCCAGACTTATCAGCATTGTTGTCATAATCACTATTCTCTTCCTGACTCTGCGCATATACTAGATCCCAATTAAATATGTCGTCTTCGAGCAATTGAGTAAGGACAGGACCATCGAGTTGCTCGTTTTCACTATACAACCAAAGAAATGAGTTACTCAAATTGGTCCAAACATTACATATAACTTTATATATTCACTTACAAATCATAATCTGTTGATATTCCATTGTGCACATTATCTTGTTGATGCTAACTTCCGGATGGACCACCATGATCTAACATACCAAAATTAGGCATATTCCAACTGGCCGTTGGTTCATAATTTGTAAAATTGATATCTGGTTGGTACCCCCTATGAAATATATGAGTGTTAATACAAATTCAATACACAGAAATATCCATCGTAATACAAAGGAAAATTGAATTTTACCGCTCGGCTTGTGAATTATGTAAACTAGGGGAGAAATTATTTCTTCGCTCCTCATTCGCCCGTGAAAATAAGTTTAGATCCAGCCAAACTCTTTCAGTCCGAACCTGTTCGGCTAAAACTGCTCCAAAATAAACACCCGATGATTGAGGGATATCCCTACTTTGCGCAACTTCATTATTGTGAATGTCTTCAGCCTTGACATACATTTCCAACAGCTTTATCATAATAAATTTCCGGTATTAATCCGGAGTCCTTCTAAAATCTCTTAGAGTTTCATTGTCTTCGATGTTAAACTCAGCATAACAAGCAACCCCTTGCGGAGTAACAAAATACGGATATTTTTTAGTTACTTTAATATTCATCGAACGTTTGCTCACACTCAATTTTTTTTACATAACAACGATATCAATATATCGTACTCCATTGTAAGCGGCAACTTAACATGACACTGTGGAAATAAACTATAGCTTACTAAGTTATTCGCCACCACAACCTCAACCCCCTTCCCACAAATATAATGAAACCCTAATTCTTCGTTCTTCAGACATTATGACAAAATGCAAAACAACTTAATGAAGAAAAATTTTACAAGACTTGAGAATATTTTTTGAATGGATTTTTACAAAATCCTTTACGTCTTTAAATAAGGCAAAAAACAGTCTAGGGGTTCAATTATTTGAGGTATAGCATCTTAGCTTAATGCGTTATACCCAGTTGAATTTATTATTATGTAAGTTAAGCCCAGAAAAATAATTTTTGGGCCCATATAATATATATATATATATATAGTCTTAATAAATAACGATATATGTATAGCGTCTTTAAAAGGACGTTATACTTAATTGGACAAACGGCCGTTAAGGTATAGCGTCCTTTTAAAAGACGTTAAATAAATTGGTCACCATATTTTTTTTCTACACATTTCAGTTCTTTGAGTCCAAAAGAATCATATTTTGTTTCCGGACTCATTAATTCAGTGGTGTCCTTTTCCCTTAAATCTCAACTACTTTAAACCAAGACACTTTCGGATTTAGGTTCGGGATTTTTACATACCTATACACTATTTCAAACCTTATTACGAAAAATGTCCATGTTTTGGTATTTACTCGACCTAAACACATTTTAGTTACAAAATATATACAATCCACCTGAAAAGGCTCCCAAATTCATTATTTGTGTCTTCCATCAAGGGATTTAGTTACACCATTTTTCTTTTTTTTTTCTCCTCTGCTCTTTCCTTATTTTTCTTCCGCCTTAATATACGGTAATCATTGATCTCTAAGCTATTTTCGTTCCAAACACGTAGGGGCATTCAAGAAAATAGAAAAATCAAAGCAAATCAAATTGACGAAAAACTTGATATATCTTTTGATTTGATGTTCATTTTTAAAAAATTAATAATGCTGGGATACCTCAAAGACCTCGATTGGTTAATTTACCTTAGAGATTATAGAAAATAGCCTTTAATGAGAAAAATAAATAGCCTTTATAGAACAAAAATCAATAAGTCATATTGAAGTTACTGAGTCCATAACCTTTTAGCTACATCCACCTCTATGTATTTGTTTAATTTCAAAAAGATTTTAATACACCTCTTAAGAATGACGTGGGATAGCCTTAATTTAAAAGTATTTGTTTAAACTAGCCTTTATCTCTTTTCTAATTATCTCTTTTCTATGATCTCGAGATTTTTCTAGCTATTTCCTATTAGGCACACTCAATACTTACAGTATACACTTATTTACAACTAATCTATAACTTATCTACAACTTTCATATATTATTTCTACACAGTAAAATACAACTACGATATCATACAACTTAAATATAATTTTTATACAAAATTTATACAATATGTCTTTTGTATCTAATTTATACATAGTAAAAATTAATTTTATACAACTAATTATATTATTGTCACGGCCCAATTAAGGATCGAGACCGGCGCTTAGGAGCAAGTGCTCCCAAGTAAGCCTTATCAGTATTTTATAGAAAATCAGACAGAGTTTTCCCTATTTTTGGACTATCCCAAAAAATATTTCATGTCTCAAATCAGCAACCAAACACCCTAATAGCAATTCAAACAATCGACAACTTATTAATTAACCAAAATAGTCTTCACCATTACTAATCAACCCACTAACAACCAGAAATACTAATTTATCTCCGACTTTGATAATAAAGAACGATACTCGACATAAGACTAATAGAAAAATAATACTCATGACACTAAAAGAATGACTATGGAGCGACTCTAAGAATTCAAAGAAAAGACCATAACAATTGATAAAAATCTTTGCCCACGCGAACAAGTGCGAGGCTCACCAAGAATTCTCAACCTGTGCGCTCCAACTAACGAAATCCTTGCCTGCATCAACTATTGTCTCTGTAAAAAAAATTAGCGGGGAATGAGTCGCTAGCTCAGTGAGTAATAACACTTAACCACAACCGCTTTTATTGGGGACAAGTGAGAAAACATGCTAGTATATCAAACAAAAAATAACATAAAAATGCCCTTTCAGAAACAATAAATAATTTTCAGTCTCGTCATGCTTTTCTTGTAGTATAATACAATTAACAGTTCGGTAATAAGCTCGGTAACCACTGTCTAATATCAATATTCACATTTGGGAGGTTTCAATGAACGGATCATGTAATCGGTATAACTGTGGACTTCTTCGCATGAAGTCAAATATAACGGTAGTCCCTACTCGAGGTAAATCGGTAATGGTATGCTACTTCTACCTTCCCACTAGCGAGGGCTATAACGGTAATCTGTAATTACAAGGTGCACCAGGTCTAACGAACCCGCCGTTAGCTACGGGATCCTTCAATGTCTACTCCCATTTATACTTGTCTCTGTAATCCGTATGTACTCATAGAAAATATTTTTAAACAATATAGGGTATTTCAGTTCTTATCAAATCATATAATTTCTTTTCGATAACATTAAATTCAGGTAACGGTAAAACAGATCTAGTGACAACAAAAATATTTAAAACAACGTAATCTTCTCAAATAACTATTTCGGTATCATATCGCGTAAAAGACTTGTCCCACATGCAAATTAAAATAATCGGTAACATATCCATGTTAAAAATCATGTGTAAATCATGCAATTTATGAAAACACAAATTGCGGTAAGATTACTACTCACAGTACTCGTGTCGAAATACCAAATGTTTCACCTCGAGCAATTCGTACAAATTCCTCCAATCAATCTATAATTACATAATATCAATCTCATGTTAATTTCCTTGTTTGGGCTAGTTCATAGCTAATTTAGAATACCCGGCCTTCGAGGTTTCATATTTGACTCTTAATTCACCGAATTATATTTACCCACCTATGAGTAATTACTAATCTATCAAGTCCAACATATTCATATATTTTATTAATCCAATTTCATAAAGTTCTATTGATTCTTTAGGAAGAAAATTCTCAAGTGTGAATGAACTAGTGTAATTTCTATTTCTCTGTAGAATCTCCCAATCATGAGAATCAAAATTAAAATCTACCAGAAAGAGAAGCTCAAGCTATACCCGTAAGACACAATTCGTGCTTAAGATTCCTCAACAGATTGCCAGAGATTAACAAAAATTTATACATATCATTCCTTGTTTCACTAACTTTTGCCAATCTCCTTATTTAACTCTAACCATTAAAATATATTCTCAAATTTGTGGAATAAGTACCTGAAGATTTGAACAAATAATGGATGGAAGTGGCTTCTTTTGCGGTACCAAGCTTTTTTCCCAACTCACCTTCTGTATTTGTTTTTTATTTTTCGCTTTAATTTTGGCCCGTTCCTTTTTTTTTTGCTTCTGTTTGGTTTTACGCAGCAAAATTAATTTTTGTTGCAAGAGAAAGGGACTTCGGCCCTTTCTTCCTTTTTTGTTTCTGTTAGCTAGCGTAGGGCTTGCCCTATTTAATCTTATTTGTAATTTTTTTTGGTAAATTACGTAATTACCCTCTTTCTTTTAATGAGTATTACATTCTCCCCACCTTATGAAATTCGGTCTCCGAATTTAGCTCAGGTACGTACCTGTAGACTGAAATAAATGAGGATACTTGACTTGCATAACATCTTCTATTTCGCATGTAGCTTCTTCAACAGTATGATTTCTCCATAAGACTTTAACGAGCACAATTTTTTTTTACCGTAGCTTTCTTACTTGCCTATCAACAATAGCCATCGGCTCCTCCTCGTAGGACAACTTCTCATCTAGCGGTATAGTCGGTGCTTCAATCACCTGAGATGAGTCTGATATACATTTTCTTAGCATTGAGACAAGAAACACTCGGTGAATAAAGGATAACTCAGGAGGAAGTGCCAAACGATAAGCCACCGCTCTCACTCGGTCTAGTATCTCATACGGTCCTATAAACCTGGGGCTCATCTTGCCTCTTTTCCCAAACCGCATTACACCTTTCATAGGGGAGACTCGTAGGAACACTTTGTCTCCAATTGTGAACACTAAATCTCTTCTTCTCTTATCAGCATAAGACTTTTGTCTGCTTTGAGCTGCAAGCAATCTCTGTCTGATCAACTGAACCTTGTCCATAGCTTCTTGTACTAGGTCGGGTCCCAATAAGTTAGTCTCACCAGTTTCAAACCATCCGATAGGAGAACGACACCTTCTATCATAAAATGCTTCGTACGATGCCATTTGAATACTGGACTAGAAGTTATTGTTGTAAGCAAATTCAGCTAATGGTAGATAAGTGTCCCAACTACCTCCAAACTCAAGAATGCAAGCTCTCAACATATCCTCCAAGATCTGAATAATACGTTCAGACTGCCCGTCTGTTTGTGGATGAAATGCAGTACTAAGATCTACTTGTGTACCCAATGCTTCTTGAAAAGATTTTCAAAAGTGTGAAGTGAAATGTGATCCTCTAACAGATATGATGGATACTGGAACTCCGTGAAGTCGAACAATTTCGTTCATAAATATTTGTGCATACCTGAGTCCACCATATGTAGTCTTCACCAGCAAAAAGTGTGCTGATTTCATCAGTCGATCTACAATCACCCATAGCGAGTCATAACCTCTAAGGGTTCGTGGTAGCCTGGTGACAAAATCCATAGTAATTCTTTCCCATTTCCACTCTAGAATCTCAATTTGTTGTAGTAGTCTTGCGGGTCGCTGATGCTCGGCCTTGACCTGCTGACAAGTTAAACAACTAGAAACAAAGTTAGCAACATCTTTCTTCATATCTTTCCACCAATAAAATTGCTTCAGGTTATGGTACATTTTTGTGGATCCAGGATGTATAGTGTATTTAGTGTTGTGAGCTTCTTTAAGAATAGCATGTCTCAACCCATCTACGTCTGCTACACATAACCTATCACCCATTCGAAGAACACCATCACTTTCAACAATCATATCCTTACTTTTACCAGTTAAGGCCTCATCTTTATATTTGCATAATCGTTCATCCTTATATCGGGTGGCCTTAATGCGCTCAACTAATGAAGACTTAGCCTGAGCACAAGCCAACAATGCCTCTGAATTTCCGACACTAAATCTGATACCTGTATCTTCTAGTCTCTGAATATCTCTGGCCAAAAGTCTCTTTGCAGGGGCTATATGTGCCAAACTCCTCATAGATTTTCTACTCAATGCATCAGCCACCATATTGGCTTTTCCAGGATGATACAAAAATAGAACAATCATAGTCTTTGAGTAGTTCCATCCAACGACGCTGCCGAAGATTTAGATCTCTCTGCTGAAAGATATACTTCAGACTTTTATGGTCAGTATAAATCTCACAAGTTTCACCGTATAGATAATGTCTCCAAATTTGTAGAGCAAATACCACTACAACCATCTCCAAATCATGTGTAGGATAGTTTTTCTCGTGATTTTTCAATTGTATCGAAGCATAAGCAATAACACGACCATTTTGCATGAGAACACATCCTAATCCCACCCTCGAGGCGTCACAGAATACTGTAAATCCTCCAGAACCTGATGGTTAGGCTAATATTGGTGTAGTGGTCAAACATGTTTTGAGTTTTTAAAAGCTCTGCTTACATTCCTCCATCCACTGAAACTTTGCATTTTTCTGCATTAGCTTGGTCAGCGGCGCTGCTTTTCTGGAGAAATCCTGCATAAAACGCCTGTAATAGCCTGCTAAGCCTAAAAAGTTGTGAATCTATGTAGGAGAAGTAGTTCTGGGTCATTTCTGCACAACTTCAGTCTTCTTAGGATCTACCATAATTCCATCTTTGGATACAACATGCCCCAAAAATGCTACCGAGTCTAGCCAGAATTCACACTTCGAGAACTTAGCATAAAGCCGATGTTCTCGCAATGTCTGCAACACAGTCCTGAGATGATTCTCGTGTTCTCTTTGGCTACGAGAATATATCATGATATCATCAATAAATACTATTACAAATCTATCCAGAAACGGCTTGAACACCCTATTCATTAAATCCATGAATGTCGTTGGAGCATTAGTCAGTCCGAAAGGCATCACAAGAAACTCATAGTGTCCGTATCGAGCCCTGAAAGCAGTCTTGAAAATATCTTTATCTTTGATTCTAAGTTGATGATAACCAGAATGAAGATCAATCTTTGAAAAGTGGGAAGCTCATTGTAACTGATCAAACATGTCATCTATATGAGGCAAAGGATATTTATTACGTATTGTTATCTTGTTCAACTGCCTGTAGTTAATGCACATTCTCAGGGATCCGTCTTTCTTCTTTACGAACAGTACTGGTGCACCCCATGGTGATACACTAGGTCTAATAAAACCCTTATCTAACAAATCTTGTAACTGTTGCTTTAGCTCCCTCAACTCTGCTGGTGCCATTCGATATGGGGGTATCGATATGGGTTGTGTGTCAGGTAGCAAATCAATACCAAAGTCTATTTCTCGTATTGAAGGCAATCCTGGTAAATCCTCAGGAAATACATCAGAAACTTCTCTCCCTACTGGTACATTTTCTATACTAACTGTTTCCTTTCTTGTATCATTTAGAATAGCTAAGAGACCCAAGCAACCTTTCTTCAGAAGTCGTTGAGCCTTCAAAAAAGATACAATTTTGCAAGTCTCTGGAACCTGACTCCCTCTTAGAATAAAACTGGGTTCATTTGGTATCTCAAACTTAACTATCTATGCATGACAATCGACTATAGCATAGCAACAATATAACCAATCCATTCTCATCAGCATGTCAAAGTTAATCATATCAAGTACAATAAGGTCAGCTAGAGTATCTCTACCCTCAACCCGAATCTGACAAGCACGATACACGTATTTAGCTAATAGAGACTCTCTAACAGGAGTAGCAACTAGAAAAGAATCATTCAATAGACCGGGTTGTCTACTAAATCTCAAAGCAAAGTACGAGGACACATAGGAGTGGGTAGATCTCGGATCAATCAACGCAAGTGCATCAAATGAACAGACAGAAAGAATACATGTAACCACTGCATTTGAGGCCTGAGCATCCTGTCTAGTAAATGCAAAAACTCTCGCCTGACCTCTACCAGCATTGCCTTGTCCTTGATTCATAGTAGCACGGTCTCCAGCACCTTGACCTCTATTTCCTGTACCTGTAGCACCTGAAGTATTACGAGTAGTCTGAGTCGGTGCAGCTGACTAACTAGAAGTTTGGTTGAAATTTCTCGGAGGCTGAGGGCAATCCCTCAAGTGATGTCCCAATTGGCCATAACGAAAGCACTCTCCAGTTAGAACATGACATTGGCCCAAATATGATCTACCACAAGTCTGGCAGACTGGAGTAGTGGCATATATCTGCCCAGAATTACGATGTCCAGAAGATGATGGTCCCCTATTACCTTGTCTGTAATGTGGTCTGTATGTGGACTGTGAAGACATGTGTGTCCCTGTCTGAGAACCCTGTTGTTGTTGTTGTCCTTGATTTCCTGCTCTTCTATTTTCACTAAAACCACCACTGAAAGCCCCTCCCGTCTTGGCCTTCTTACGTAAATCATTAGCTGCACACTCCTCACGTCCCTTGTTTTCAATCTTTCTAGCAAGTCGACTACATCATAGTAGGATAAAGTCTTCATCTGTGGAGCTACTGCAGTGTATAGACAATCAACCAATCCATCAACAAACCTCTGAATTCGAGCTTCTTCGGTAGGCACTAAGTGAGGAGCATATATAGCCTACTTACAGAAATTAGTGTTATATGTTGACAAATCCATATCTGGAGTCTGAACCAATCTCTCAAAGTCTCTAGCATATTGTTGCATCAGACTGTCTGGAAGAAAATGATTCTTGAACAACTTAGTGAACTCGTCCCATGTCAGTGGTGCTGCTCCTGCTGGCCTTCCTAGCAATACTGTTTCATACCATGTGTTGGCCATATCCTCTAGTTTGTATGTTGCGAGCTCCACGCCTCTCTCACTAGAACATCCAAGAGCACGTAATGCCTTGAGTGTCCCATCCAAGAAACTTTGAGGATCTGCTGAATTATCAGAACCTGTGAATTTTGGTGATTTCAATTTCAGGAACTCGTGTAGGGACACTTCCTTATTCTCGAAAGGCTGAGTCTGTGTAGGTGCTTATGTCTGTAAAGTAGCCTGAGGAGCTGAACTTCCGCCCTGAGTAGGCATCAATGCCTCTAACATATTCAATAACCTTGCCACTGCATCTGCAGGTAAGGCAACAGTAGGTACAACGGTTGGCACTGGTGGTGGAGCGTTCTGAACTCCATGCTCTTGTACTTGATTTGGCATAACAGCTTGGGTTTGACCCATGTTCCCAACTTGAGGTTGAGGGGCAGTCTGTCTTCTAGTTTGATGAACCCCAACTTGACCCCCCCCTCCTCCCGGGTAGCACCACGTCCAGTAGATGAGGGTGTGTGTGTCCTAACCATCTGCAAAAGAAATATTCCAAAGTCAATCTCAAGTTATCTCAATGCACGATCAAAGAATGAAAGAAGGCAAAACATTCCTAGATATTCAGTAGCCTCAAGATCATAAGTATGGGCGCCTACATACCCATGAACAAGACTCTACTAAACATTGCTCTATGTCTCGGGACTTAAAGCCTAAGCTCTGATACCAACTTTATCACGACCCAATTAAGGATCGAGACCGGCGCTTAGGAGCAAGTGCTCGCAAGTAAGCCTCATCAGTATTTTACAGAAAATCGGACAGAGTTTCCCCTATTTTTGGACTATCCCAAAAAACAATTCTGTCTCAAATCAACAACCAAACACCCTAATAGCAATTCAAACAATCGACAACTTATTAATTAACCAAAATAGTCTTCACCATTACTAATCAACCCACTAACAACCAGAAATACTAATTTATCTCCGACTTTGATAATAAAGAACGATACTCGACATAAGACTAATAGCAAAATAATACTCATGACACTAAAAGAATGACTATGGAGCGACTCTAAGAATTCAAAGAAAAGACCATAACAATTGATAAAAATCTTTGCCCACGCGAACAAGTGCGAGGCTCACCAAGAATTCTCAACATGTGCGCTCTAATTAACGAAATCCCCGCATGCGTCAACTTTTGTCTCTATAAAAAAAATTAGCGGGGAATGAGTCGCTAGCTCAGTGAGTAATAACACTTAACCACAACTGTTTTTATTGGGGACAAGTGAGAAAACATGCTAGTATATCAAACAAAAAATAACATAAAAATGCCCTTTCAGAAACAATAACTAATTTTCAGTCTCGTCATGCTTTTCTTGTAGTATAATACAATTAACAGTTCGGTAATAAGCTCGGTAACCACTGTCTAATATCAATATTCATATTTGGGAGGTTTCAATAAATGAATCATGTAATCGGTATAACTGTGGACTTCTACACAAGAAGTCAAATATAACAGTAGTCCCTACTCGAGGAAAATCGGTAATGGTATGTTAGTTCTACCTTCCCACTAGCGAGGGTTATAACGGTAATCTGTAATTACAAGGTGCACCAGGTCTAACGAACCCGCCGTTATCTACGGGATCCTTCAATGTCTACTCCCATTTATACTTGTCTCTGTAATCCGTATATACTCATAGAAAATATTTTAAAACAATATAAGGCATTTCAGTTCTTATCAAATCATATAATTTCTTTTCGATAACAGTAAATTCAGGTAACGGTAAAACAGATCTAGTGACAACGAAAATATTTAAAACAACGGTAATCTTCTCAAATAACTATTTCGGTATGATATCGAGTAAAAGACTTGTCCCACATGCAACTTAAAATAATCGGTAACATATTCATGTTAAAAATCATGTGTAAATCATGCAAGTTATGAAAATACAAATTGCGGTAAGATTACTACTCACAGTACTCGTGCCGAAATATCAAATGGTTCACCTCGAGCAATTCGTACAAATTCCTCCAATCAATCTATAATTACATAATATCAATTTTATGTTAATCTCCTTATTTAGGCTAGTTCATAGCTAATTTAGAATACCCGACCCTCGAGGTTTCATATTTGACTCTTAATTCGCCGAATTATATTTACCCACCTATGAGTAATTACTAATCTATCAAGTCCAACATATTCATATATTTTATTAATCCAATTCATAAAGTTCTATTGATTCTTTAGGAAGAAAATTCTCAAGTGTGAATGAACTAGTGTAATTTCTATTTCTCTGTAGAATCTCCCAATCATGAGAATCAAAATTAAAATCTACCAGAAAGAGAAGCTCAAGCTATACCCGTAAGACACAATTCGTGCTTAAGATTCCTCAACAGATTGCCAAAGATTAACAAAAATTTATACATATCTTTCCTGGTTTCACTGACTTTTGCCAATCTCCTTATTTAACTCTAACCATTAAAATATATTCTCAAATTTATGGAATAAGTTCCTGAAGATTTGAACAAATAATGGATGGAAATGGCTTCTTTTACGGTATCAAGCTTTTTTCCCAACTCACCTTCTGTATTTGTTTTTGATTTTTCGCTTTAATTCTGACTCGTTCCTTTCTTCTTCTTTTTTGCTTCTGTTTGGTTTTACGCAGCAGAATTGATTTTTGTTGCAAGAGAGAGGGGCTTCGGCCCTTTCTTCCTTTTTCGTTTCTGTTAGCTAGCGTAGGGCTTGCCCTATTTAATCTTATTTGTATTTTTTGGTAAATTACGTAATTACCCTCTTTCTTTTAATGAGTATTACAATTATACAACTTATCTACAACTTTCATACATTATTTCTACCCAGTTATATACAACTTAAATATAATTTTTATATAACATTTATACAATATTGTTCAACTTTCATATAATATTTAAATAAAATATATATATATATATATAACTACAGCAGAATATAATTTTTCTACAACTTTACTGCAATTTCGTAAGTATAATGTATGTCATGTCGTCGTCTTCTTCTTCTTCTTCTTTCAATCTGAAATTCAGCCAAAATCAAGTCTAGTCTTTACCAAAATACCCTCAAAATTGAGATATAAACTCCAAATAATATTCTCAATTGTTTGCAACAACACCCAATCCAAACAAATAATGGTTTTTGAAAATCCAAATTCGAATTCAAAGCTTCAAAGCTTTTTAATGGTTGTCAATGGTGGAATTGCTGCTCTCTTTTTCTTTGCTTTACATTACTGGAATTAGGGATTGGGAGATAGAGAGAGACGTTGAGAGAATTCTCAATTGTTTGCAACAATACCCAATTCAAACAGATAATATTTTTCGAAAACCCAAATTCGAATTCAAAGCTTTTTAATGGCTGTCAATGGTGGAATTGTTGCTCTCTTTTCCTTTGCTCTATATTACTGGAATTAGGGATTGAGAGAGAGAGAGAGAGAGAGAGAGAGAGAGAGAGAGAGAGAGAGAGAGAGGGGAAGAGAGAATAAGGATGGGAAATAATTGATTCCTAATATAAAGGGATACTCATTTAATTCCTAAAGTGTATATAATTGGTAAATTTGTATATAGAATATAATTAAATTGAAACTTGAATGGGGAGAATAATAAAATTCCAATAGCGTATAGGTATGTAAAAATCCCTTTAGGTTCTCTTACTTATACTTCTTCCGTCACAATTTGTTTGAATCTTTATCATGTTGATTAATGTTCGATGTAAATTTGAACATAAGTTCTTAAAGTTTTTAAAAATAAAATTTATACATTTAAAATTTACATAAAAAATATTATAAGTCATAATAGTTAATAATTTAAAATATTTAAAAACTATTTACAAAAAATATGGTCAAATAAAATTTGTTTGCTTCTTCAAATAATAATAATAATTTTATTTTTTATGAAACAGAGAAAGTATTTATGGAGTACTAAATTCGCCTGTCTCAAAGACCCACTAAATGACGAAATTAACATTTCTTATAGAAGGAATTATTTTTTTTCCAAAGCTGAACTTGAAATATCTTACAGTACTAAGAATGTAGGAACCGTTAATATCGTACCGCTCTTAATTTGATGATGGTTTGGCCCTTTCGTGTTAAAGTCTTGTCCACCTTCTAGTATAGTCGGATCTTTCTATAATATCATCCCTATATAATCATCATTCACTATAAAAGTCGAGTTTTTTCGGAACCGAATATTATATTATGATATAATATATGTCCTCTATAACAACACTTTACTATAACAGCAAAAAAATTTCGTAACAAACAAGATTGTTAAAGAGAAGTTTGACTATACTTAGATATTTGAACAATTCCTCATTTGGCGATGAAATACTAGTAACTACACCCGCTTATCTTAGTAATGTACAGTTTCTTGAGTGAAATGTTACCCAAAAGGAAAATTGTTAAAAAAACAGTAATGTACGATTTGTTAGGTGAAATGTACAGAAAAGATGTACAATTTGTTAAAAGAAATCATATACTCTTGAATTACTTATGATTTCGACCAAATCAAATTGCCAAATAAAGCGTCCTAAAGAACAATACAAAAGCATATTTCAAGGAAATTATAAATCCCCCGCAAAGATCTTTATCTCACCACGAAACATTTTTAGGTTATGTTTGACAGGCGTTTAAATTTCAAGGATTTAAGTTAACATTTGACTTAAATTCAAGTAATAAATTTAAATATGATCATTTTGCGCCGCTATCCAGGGGGCAGGGGTGTAGCCTACTGTCCATAACTTTCGACACAAAATATAAATACATAGTATTGAAAGACCTACTAAAATCTCGACAAATCTCATAATTGAACCATAGTTTAAATGAATTTAATGCTGAAATTGTAAAAGTTGTTAAATATTGGATTAGGAGAACCCAGTTAGCATTATTACTTCAATCGTAGAATAGCTGTCACAATTCCCCAAAAAAAACGCAAAAAGCCTATATGAACGAATAAAGACAAATTTTTCTGTACAAAATGTTACATGTCAAACACTTGTACCACTAGAGAAAATTAAAAGAAAACACTACATTTTACAGTTCTCATATCATATGTACTCTTGTCACTTTTATTTCCTGAAACTTTTCTTGCAACCTGCAGATACTACACCACAGAAGTAGTAAACAAAGAACCAGATGGCCGCCATCAACTCGGCGAAAGAACTCAATCAGGTAACAACTACGTTGCGAATCAGCATAAGATAGTGTCGAATGAAGCTAGCTTATTTAGTCTGAGGTTCATCGTTTTGGCTCATTCAACGTCTTACCCTCGAAAAATTCACCAAGCATACGTTCAAGATCTTCAGCCGAGTACCTGATATACTTTTGGGGATTCTTACCATTCTCAACCATTGGCCTATTGCAAAAAAAAATACATTCAATCAACACAATAAGAATAATTGCTACTCGCAAAAGAAGTAATGCTTACATACAAAAAAAATTACCAGCCAAACTGACTAAACATAAAGTTTGAGGCAACGAATTTTGGATGCTAATGATCACACAGTCGAAATGTATCAATTGATCAACAATCCTCTTGTGATTCCATATCAAGTATTTTCCAAAAACCATCATGCCAAAAATAAATACAAACGAAATTGGTTAAGATATCATACCCAAATCGTTTGATGAAAGATCTGTATGCAGGCAGTAAGACTTCAGCAACTGCAAGCCTCAATGATTCTCGTAACTCGGTGTCTGGGACTGTCCATTGACTTTGTCTTTGATGAAGCTCCTCGAATTGAATATTGAAAGTCTTCAACCTGTAAACAATGACCAAATGCTTAACGGACTGGAACGAAGATTATTTATTTGATCATGAAGTTAGCCTCGGCTACAGAAATGAAGGACCTTTCTTTTACAAGCGCTCTTGAAACTCCACTGCTATTTTGTCCGTCTACACCCATAGAGTTACTGCCCCCAGATGATGTTAGCCCTTGAATCGAGAGGCATTGCAGAATCTACTTCAAAATAAAAACAAGTTATTGACTATGTTTAGTTTATGCAAGAACAATCTTTTCAGATAAGTTCACTCAATCCTAGAATCCTGGAAGAAGAACGCAAATCAAAATAACCAGGATAATTGCACGAAAAATCAAAGAAGAAAATACCAAAAAATGATGATGATGACAACGATGCATAAAGGAAAAGCGATCGGTTAGTTTATTGTGCAACTTTTCAACAATCACATAGTTTATACCACATGGAAGTGCCAAAGATTTCGTGTTCTAGTGTTTTGGTGTTTTGCCAATATGCTTCTATCTATTTGAGAGGCATTACTTGTAATATTTAGTAGTGTTCCCTTTGTAGGAGACATATTTTCGGAAACATGAAAAAAAAAAAAGAACAAATAGTAAATACCACCATAGAAAATTACATAAAAACATAAAGTAATTCAAGTGACCGTAATTAGACATCACAAATGGAGCAGCAAATAAGAGAAAATTAATGAAGATAATACCCACACATACCATCATGTCAAAAGTTAATCACTTAAGGTATTATCACTAACTTAACTTCAACTTTGAATAGCATTAATAAATGTTGCGGATCAGAGAGTAAGCTCAGATTTTAATATTTTGTTGCTTCTTCTCTGTCTCTTTTTTTTTTTTCCTTTTTTCCTTTCTTTCAGAAAAGAAATAATGCAGAGGGAGAGGCAAGAAAATCAATACCTTTGCCCAAGCAATTCTTTTGTACTGATTTGCATGTTGCTGTACAACTCTCCGGTGTCTTTGAACCCAATCATCACCTAATAAATCCTTGGCTTCAGACCTAGAAGGAAACAAATTATAAGCACCAATTTCCAAGAAATTATACTAATACTGAGGCAGTCACCGAGCATGTAACGAACCTGCGAACAGATCTGACCATGTAGTGAATATTGTTCATAAGGAACAAGTTAGTAAGAGCTGGATCCTTATACTGCTTAGATTTCCCATCCAAATTGGTTTGAAGAGCTTGCATTATGCGCATTGTGACGGAAGCTAGTTGAGAATTTGAATCTCCATTTTCAAACTCTTGGAACAGTTGTTTCAACGTTGATTGATAGCTGAACAGAAAGAGTCACACAACTTGTCAGGTTTGGTTATATTTAGCTTCAAACAGAAGTATATTTAAATGTTTAAGCAGAGAAGAGGTGTAATAGATGAGGACAAGAACTCCGCAGTTACACATCTAACAAACATTTTAACAAGTAAAAGCTCATTTATCTCCCTTCGTATCAGATAGTTATAAAGCACGAAGCATTGTAGCCGCTAAAACTAAATAGAAGCACAAATAGCCACTCTACCCACAGAAACCATTGTAAATAATACACAAGTAATGTTTGATTCTTGCACTCTCGAAAAATGGCGGATCCCTTTCACACTATTCTTGCTGGTAACTCAACCAGTTGGGAAAATCATATGTAAATTATATCATCTTTTGGTGTATTATTTTTTATAACCTTATTGCCTCACCCTGCATCCCCTTTATGGTTTCTTCCTTATATTTTTTGCAATCACTGCCGGAAACTTCCTACCTAGAGCATTTTTTAATTCCAAAGAAGGAAAAATCAAACTCTCTTTTGGATCTTAAATGTGATATGTTCTTTATTAGCAAACATACAGCGGTTGCTGTTGCTCCATAGCACCCACATCACAGGCATTGCTCCATAGCACCCACATCACAGGCATTCACAGCATTTAGAACAATAGTCCATACCCTCTGGTTTCCTTTTCTCACAACATTACGTCCACTAGCATGCTCCTTACCTCTGAGGCATCAGCCAACTCACATCAAGCCAAAAGCTTGATTCCAACAACTGCTTTACAATCTTGTGATGCAGCAATGTGCGAGTTCCTTAATATTTTATGGTCAATTTTGCATGTAAATTCACAAAGCTAAAAGACTCTTCCACTCAACCCTAGTGCTCTGCTTTTGTGACTAGTGTTTTATAAATATCTAAATGCCTCAGGACCGAAGCTCGTTATTCATACACCTCACTTCTAGATCGATAGATCTGCAACTTGTCTTTCTAATGCATTTATTCGTGAAACCATCAACATCCATGAAACTTTAAATCGAGCATCTTGTACATCCACTCCTTCCGCGGAAAAAACAATCACGAGAACCACAGAATGCAAGACATGGTAGTTTGAACTAGTTTCACACAATTCTCCCAGTTGCAGAAAACTTCTTATTTTAGCGTTCCTGATAGAAAATGACGACTCCTTCAGAAAAACAAACTTATTCAAGTTCTTTTTTCCCAAAGAAGTCCCGTTCCGGCACATTAAAGAGATAAGCTGGATAAAGCACACTACAAGTTGTTCCACTAGCTAGTGAAGAAACATGGTATAGTAGTATCAAGAAGCTTCTAATTATATGAATATAAGAAACATCATTTAGTTGAGACAACTTACTCAAACAGGAACTTCACATAATTAATCACATAGCTCGTCAAGGGATGGACAGTTCCATCTGATACGGCGGTTTTGGTTGCATCTTTCTCGACAGCTTCTTCAAAATCACGAAAGGTTTCTTGGGCTGTCTGAGCAAGTCGCTTTGACAAACCAAAGGCAGATTCCCTGATTTCGTTGCAAGATTTACCTCTAAAAAGTGATTCAATCTGCAGAAAATCCACAATATTCATGTGTATTAAACCAGAAGGCTGATAAAAGATTACAAAGTTGACAAAGATGAAAAAAGATACACCTAAAACATTGTGGGATGCATTAGAAAGATATAGGATGCAACCAGAGAAATGCAGCAGACCTCGAAGAGAGGCCTTTTTTTTATAAAAAAATTCCCTCCCAAATTAGGAGGATCTATAGTGTTTCCACATTTCTCCTCCAGGGTGACTCGAACCCAGGACCTAATGGTCGTGGGTGGAGGTGCGTTACCAACTGAGCAAGCCTCACTTGTCCTAAGAGAGGCCTGTTTAAGCCAAAATAAGTCAAACGGCATTCAGCACAAATATATACACACATACTGGATCAAACTGTTCCTTTTAATTGTTATATATGGATCAAACTGTTGTAAGCAACATACAATCATAATTCAGTCTTACTATTTGTTGTCACTTTTTTTTCCTTTTTTTTTTAATAAAAAAGTTATTACATAAGGGCAGGGGAAGGGGAAATGGGGAAGGGGATAAAAAGGTGGGGAATCGAACCCTCACCACCAGGCACCAGGTGAAAATTCAGGTAGCCAACCAACTGAGCTACTACGATTCCGTGTGCTTACTTCACTTACACCATACTTCTCTAGTAGGACTGATATTCCATTTGTTATTGTCATATCATCACCATGTTTTCAGACCATGCAAAATTTCATTTGGGGCCATATCCATTTAATAGTCAGTAGTCTTTCAGCAATAGACTGGCATAACTTGAGAATATTATATCTTCCGGATGGTAGGCAGCTTTTAAGCCTACAAGTATAAGGTAAGATGGAACAACCGTATAGAAGCCCGTACTACTTTATCAAAGAACCAGGAGCATGCTTTGGCTTAATTATCAATCATGTGAGTCAAGTAATATATTAACATCCTCAATTAAAGAGCGTTATCTGTAGCAAATATCTATTAACAACTTGCTTAAACTATACAAGGTAACAATTAAACCACTGTCACTTGTCACCACGTTAAAGACATTGATACCTGATTGAGGACTTCAGCAACAAAGGTTTAATGAAAATTTTAGACTATATTTTACACTTGACTTTTTCCACTTTGCCACAATCTAATAAATCAAAGCTTGTCGCTAATGTTCATACCTCTGAATGAAGTTCCCGCATTATTTCATACATATCTAGAAGCACAAACAACTTCTCAGGTGATCTTTTGCTTTTGGCAATTGCATCACCAAAACTAAGCAGCACAGCAACACTCCCAGTAGTAACTTCAGCAAAACATTGATCTTTGAGGTGCTCAAATCCTTCAAACATTTGATCACAAACTTTTCGCTCCGCAGCAAATAACAATTTGACCTGTTATCATAAGATAGTCAAATGCCAATTTTTTCCAACTTACTGAGGTTGTTAGAGAAAACTTACAGCAATCCGCATAAAATGAATCCAGTTCCCAATTTTAAATTCCAGAACTTCCCATTGCATCTTCTGGACATCATCTTTGCTAAGTTTTTCCACTCCCAACTTGCGAAGACTTTCTTCCAGAACAGGAGAACGGGTATCCCTGTGGCAGCAATTTATAAATTGAAAGAATGAGAAAAGAAGGCAACAGAGGAACTAAGGAAGCATTGCTTTAACAGAAAATTGATGCGACATGTATATAAGAATCTTCATAATACTACAATGAAGTTCAACAACAAAAACACAAGAAACTTTTTATACAGACAGCAATAGCAAAAGGAAGCACCATGTCCACTCCATAACAAGACTTAATTCAAGGTAATGATACTTATACCTCACCCTTTATTATTTCCAACTCAATCTTCCAATCTCAGGTCAATCACAATATAAGAACATCGGCAGAAACAAAATGCTTCCCGTCAACACAGAGAAGGGCATATTCTACCAATCCAACGACGATATCCCATTATATGACTCCATTAAAGAGACTACAAACCTGCATCTCCCCCCCCCCCAACAAAGCAAAAAAGAATCATGTCATTCCTTGACAAGGGATCCAACTTGTGCATTGAAACTAGGTTCATGAGTAGGGCTGTATCTCTTAAACAGTAACATTGATTTCAAGAATCACAACCAAAGCAATTATTTTGTTCTTTTTCTTTGTTTCTTCAAATTTCTCAAGGTTTACCAGCAAACCTTATTCTGGCTTAATAAAGAAAGGATTCAGCTTTTTCACAGCAGTAGGTGGATTTAACATAAAATTGTGATTGCTCAACATCACATATAACGGTTAAATAACAGATATTTACCTGTATATTTTTACCAGCTGTTGTTGATGACCAGCTTGAACCATCTGTTGGACTAGATCATGCAGTAGCGGCAGGATCCTTGGAGGGATAAGAGTTGGTGGTGTATAGACGGTATTATCTGTTCCGTTATTATGCTCAGCATGACTACTTGACAAATGGTTCTTACCGTTAGAGTCTCCTGGTGATCCAGATGATGGTCGCATTGAATTTGGAAGGCATTCAAAAAGACGTTCTGGTTCAACAGGTTTGCTGAAAAAGCAGAACTCAGATTTAGTCAAAGCTCAATTGAAATGCAAAACAATGGCACAGCAAGTAATGAATAACAGACACGGACGAATATAAAGCCCCCCCCCCCCAAACCCACGGTCCACATTTCACCACTGCTCAGTTTGCAATAGTTTGCTGAAAAAGCAGAACTCAGATTTAGTCAAAGCTCAACTGATAAGCAAAACAATAGCATGGCAAGTAATGAAATAACAGCATACACACGGACAAATATAAAGCCCCTCAAATTTCACCACTGCACAGCGAGCAGCGGAGTATAATGCAAAACTATTGCAAAGCAAGTGATAACAACATGGCCAAGACAAATGTAAAGCCGCCCACACTTCTGGTAGAACTTACTATGATACACAACACAACTTACCCTACTTTTAGGGAGAACACAGCCTATGACCTTGAGGTCTTTGGGCCTTAACTTTTACCACTAGAACAGAACTTCATTGGTGAAACATATTCAGTGTATATCCATTGACCAGAGTGAAGATCAAAAACATAAGCCCAAAAATAGATTGTGAAATGGACAGTTACATCTTTATGAGAAGACTAGTAAGAAAATGCTTGAGTCTCAAACCCAAAAATGTTATTAGTCCACAATAACAGCCCACATAAAGGCTAACTTGAAGAGTAACTGAATACTTAGTTTCCATATATTTTTACAGCTACAATTTACATGAAAGTTAAGAAGTAAACTATAATCATTATGACCATTGATAGTCGAATATTGAAAAATCGATAACCCCCCAAATAAGGAATGAATGGAGAGAACAAAGAAAAGGAATAAATGGAAGAATAGGAGAAGGTGTCGAGACAAAATTATGAAATATATACTCTTTCCGTTTGGATGAGAAAGAATAATACTTTGAATGGTTTACTTTCTATAAAAAGAATAATAATGATACTTTGAATGTGAAGAATGCCAACAAACCTGTAAGAAGACAACAGCTGCTTAAACTCCTCTTCAAGCTTTGAAATAGCCTTAGCAAGTAAGCTATTTGCGTTGTTGAGCACTCCATCACTACTCTTGAAGCTTTTGTTGTTGTTGAAGAAGCGAATGTTGTTTCTCAGTTGTTCAATTGCTTCAAGGTAACTTTCTAGGTCCTCGTGTGGACCTTTAAGTATTTTCGCCTCCGCCTACATGTGATGGAACCATGAGTTGAGCAGCTCCAAGTTGAAAAAAAATATTTCAAAAGTAACTCAATTTTGCATCAGACAAGAAAGAGAGGACTACATTTTGACGGTGGATCTTTCTTTTTCTCCTTATTTCCTTTTTAACCTCCAGAGAAGATTGCGTTTACCCTACATCTCTAACACAAAGAAAACCCCACAATCTGAAACCACATTCCAGTGAAACTCATTTGACTCTGGAAAAAGCTGTAGTGTTTACAGTTTACTAGTCAAAGGTAGCAATACCACCCATGATTCCCTCTTTCATTGCTGTCCGTAGAGATTCCAATTCCATAATGTCGAGTGCAATTACTAAAAACTGCTAATCGTCGTTGAAAAGATAGGATGAGGCAGGGTTCTCATATGCCCAAATTATAATGCTAGCGGTGAAACGAAATTCCTATGGATTGAATAGCAAATGTTGGCGTCATGATTACCTTTTTTATGGTGACAATAATTCCTTTGATCCAAATGTATCGAGTAACTATATTTTCTATTCCAAGAATTACAGGCAACAAGAATTAATGACTAATTCATACAAGTGTCCTTGAGAATAAACCCTCCAAAACATTAAAGTGAGGTGCACGGCAAGAAGGCGAGGGTGATGGGGTGCCCCTTTTGGTTGGTAGGGGGGAAAATGTGAAAGTGCTCATTTTAGGCCTTCATGAAGGAGAACAATACGTCTAAATCCTTTATTTCAAACCATGTGACCACTGTACCTCGGGGATTTCTTGGTCATCATTCATCAAAAAATAAAAAAGAATTGATCTAAATAGCCACTCACTCAAGACCTTAAACTAAAAATAGCATGTGGATGTATAATATATGTTTAATCCATATAAAATGTGTATAACCGTGTATAATTTGTGCATAATCTATGTATATCAGCGAAGAAAAATAAACAATGAATCCGGCCGGCTATTTGTGTCAAGATCCAAAAATTAAAAGCAATACTACTACATTGGCAGTAGAAGTGAATCACAAAGTTTGGACAAATTCCATCGAACAAATGACTGCAACTATCCGGCGAAATATTCTACAGAAGGCAACTTTTTATTAGTAAAAATCCTAAACTCGTTTTCTGTTCTTTTGCTAACATCTTTTACTAGTCAAAGCCAAAGTCAATTGGGGTGTACTGTAAATAAACTCAGCCTCAAACTACTCTCTTTTTTTGTTCTGGGATACATATGGATAATTCCTGCTGGTGAAATTTGAAATTTATTGTAAAATTAGGCACTATCCATATCATCTCCATATAAAATGACAATTAGTAATCATATTGATGAGCATCTGAAAGATTAGTTACTTTTACAAACCATTTTCCACACTGCAAGTGAACCATTAATCGTGAAATCCAAAAATATTCATCAGAACTCTAGCAACAAAGCACCAAAACTTTGCTACTAAATGCATGTCATGATTAGCAGAAACAAAACAAAAAATCCACCAGAATTGGACAAACCATTGAGACAAATCAGAAGTTAAAGCAAACCTGACGAGAAAGATCAAATTGGGACAGTATAACATCCGCAGCCTTCAAAGTTTTATCAATGTTCACATGAGCCTTCCGGATAGCATGAGTCCTAATCTACAGAGAGCAGATTGACTACCAATCAATAAATGGCAAAAACTGAATATGACCAAAAATGCTATTGCAACAAATTACCAAGTCTTGACCAAAATTAGATCAGTTGTCAGAATTCAATCAGCTCAGCTTGCCAAAAATGCCAATCTTGAAATGAAACATAAGCCAAAATCTCATCTTTTTCAACATTCAGATCCTTTCAAGCAAAAATAACCTTGGTTCCCAGCAAGTAGCACCCCCAAAAAAAGGAAAAAAAACAACAAAACCAACACAATAGAAAATGATACTTTGTTTTACATATTCAAAATTAGAGAGTTGTAAGAATTTCATTCAGCCCAGTTAGCTCAAAATGGAATCTAGAAATGAAACACGGCCCAAAATCTCATATTTTTCCACATTCAGATCCTTTCAAGCAAAAATCACTTTAGTTCCCAAGCAAGTAGCACCCCCAAAAAAAGGAAAAAAAACAACAAAACCAACACAATAGAAAATGATACTTTGTTTTACATATTCAAAATTAGAGAGGTGTAAGAATTTCATTCAGCCCAGTTAGCTCAAAATGGAATCTAGAAATGAAACACGGCCCAAAATCTCATATTTTTCCACATTCAGATCCTTTCAAGCAAAAATCACTTTAGTTCCCAAGCAAATACCCCCCACCCCACCCCCACCCAAATCCAAACTCACACATCACACCTTACTTTAGTTCCAAATTTGAATTAAATAGTTAGTTTCCATGTCTTTTTTGTTTCCCTTTTTCTCTACTAGTAACGACAGCTAGTAGTTGGTGGTTGGCACCAAATATATTTGGTAGCAAAACTAGATCCAAATTTCAAGAACATGGGATCTTCAATTTGAAACAATCAAAAAGATTAAAACTCTAGCAACTATTTTCTTGATCAAACACAAAAGAAGACAACCATAGGTATAAAAATCAAAGAAACAAACTTTAAGGGGTTACCTGGGTTGGACGCATAGCAGTTTCAAGAGCAGAAAGACGATGGTCAAAAGAACCCAAAATAGAAACCATGTTGTCTGTAATGGACTGACTCTTGTGTACTGCTTCTCTCATCTTTGCTGCTCTTTCACTTAACATATCAATACCCACTACTGCTATTCCTCCCCCACCTGTGTTTCTTGGCATACCCATCCTTTTTTTCCTCTCTTTTGGTGTGAAGACTTGTTCAACTTTTTCGCAAGAAGAAGAAAGAATAGGCAAAGAAATTGAGGGGAAATGAAAAGGGTTGTGTAAGGAAAGGAATGAAAGTAATAAATGAATAATAATAGGGAGAAGAAAAAAAGGATTAATGGTAGTTGACAATGGTGGACAAATGTATTGCCTGTGACAGGGTGTGTCTTGGTTGGGAAATGGATCCTCTATTCTTCTTTGTGTTGTCAAAATGATGGTCAACTTTGAAATCTATGTTACTTATATGGGATCTTTTTCTCTTGAAAGGGAATTACAATGGCACTTATGTATATTGAAGTGTTAGAAAATTATACTAGTTAGTATTTTTACCTATTACACTATGTTACAACTTTATTTTCTAGATTAATCAATTACTCCATATATTTATAGGCAGTTATCTATTCTGTAAATTATTTAAATCAAATAATATAAAAAGATTATGTTATTAATATGCTTTTCCTAAGCCGAGAATCTATTGGAAATAATTTTTCTACCTTTATAAGATTAAGGTAAGGTTATTTATACTAAGTTTGTTATTGTTGTTGTTATATGTTATCAATGTATATTATAAGTTAAATTGAAAGAATAAGGAGTTTTATTTGTGCCTTTTTTTGGGTATTTATTCATGGCTCCATAGTCAAGTTGGAGTTGATCAAAAACTCCAAATATCAAAAAAATGCATCTTTTAGTTACTAATTGAATTACTTTTTTATCTGCTGCTACTTGAATTATTTTAAACATAAATTTTACTGCCACAACATAAATATTCGATGAGTTCTTTTATGTTGTATTTAAGTATTTTCGTTTGTTTGTTAAATGATAGCACGTCTCAACTTACATGAAATTCATGATAAACGTGTGTAATATAAATGAAGTTAATTGCTATACAAAAATTGATAGGTGATGAATTTTATTGAAGCATTTACTTTTAAAAGGTCTTTTTCACGTATAAAACCTTATTATTGTCACCTAATAAATATATTCGTTCCTTTTTTTCACCTGATACATGATTTTTTAAATCTATTAGATTTTAGTTCGACTTTTTTCGGGAAAAATTCATATACAATCTTTGGTCAGAAACTCTATTATTTTAACTAAATCTTTGAAGCTTCGTAATTTTTAAGCGAATAGGAGATTGTCACTAGTGAAAAGCGATTGGGAGGTCTAGTGAGTGCTTTAACTCGGGTTGCGGACCCGTCTTGGTCTAGGCCTCCACATTGGCTCTAAAAATGCAATATAGGTGCAGATGTCTTCCTTACTTCGGGCTGCAGTGAAGCATGGACTATGTGCATAATTCAGCAGGTCAGGTTGTAGCTGCAACTTGTTCATTTTTTCGAGTTGTATCAATGTTAGGCATATGCTGAAATTATGGGTTCACATTTTGCTCTCATCTAGTTGATTTAACATTTTAGTGTCCCAAGTATAGTTGCATGTGATGCCCAGGAAACTGTGCTTTCTTGTAACTCCTCAACTGAAAATTTTACAGAGTTTGGAGTACTTTTAGAGGTTTGTCGTTTCTTGATAAGGAGAAATCCTAATATTTCTTTGGTTTGGGTCAAGAGGCAAGCAAATCTAGTTGTCCATTGCTTGGCAAGAATCTAAGAGGTCGTTTGGTAGAGTGTGTTAGAGAAAATAATGCATGCATTAAAACTTTGTGTATTAGTAATGCATTGTTTGGTACACTTTTTCACCCTATGTATAACTAATACAAGCATTAGTTATATACTCTATTTGGTATTATCCTATGTATAGCTAATGCATAGAAAACCATGGCATTAGCTATACAAAGGCTATTAATGCATGCATTATCATGGTTAAAGACAAAATTATCCTTAAAGTCCCTTAAGTTAAAGAATATGGAGGGCATTTTTGTAAACAATTAAATTTCTTAAAAATTATGTAATGCAATTTAATTTTTAATACACCACACCAAACAATGCATAAGAAATAATCTATGTATAACTAATGCTTGCATTATTAACCCATGCATTACTAATGCACTTTATTTAGCATTACTCTTTCCTATTGGGAGTATTCTCCTAGTCTTATTATAAATTTATTGGTTGTTGATTCAGCCCAATAAAAATCTTTGTTTGAGTTAAAAAAAAATGGGCCAACATATTCCGTGAAGTGAAATATTCTTCTATATTAAAGCACAAATTAGAAAAGGGATTCAATTTATAGGAGTAGCATCTATTGAGTGCAAAGAATTGTTATGCCTTTAATGTATTTCAATATGTTATAGCTGGTTATCAATCTTATTCCTTATGTCACTAATTCTCACTTAGTATGGATAGTTAACTGAAGTTAGTAATCGAAGAAACTTTAAAAATACACCCTCCAGTTCCTATAATAGTACCTAGAGAATGTACGGAGGAAACTTTAAGAAAACTAAAAAGTGAAATGTGTTTTTTATAGTTGGTTTATATATGTTCCACTTTATAATTTTACATACTTATTTGGAATATGCATTTAAATGTTTCAAACAATTTGCTTTTATTAACTTCCACTTTCAATTTTGAGGTGATGCACAATCTGCCTTCTCAAATTGATGTATATATATCAATTGTTGAATTCTATTAACAGAATTAAAGTTTATAGCATAGTGATAAAAGTGTTCAAAATATATTTTAGATCATGAGTTTGATTTTCAAATATTTTAGCATCATTTGTCTCATATCCTGTCTTCATCGCTGCCAACTACCAAGTCAGTTAATTCTAAATATGAAAGGGGTACCATTTCCTAATTCCAAAGGTAAAGAAAATTTCATAATTACTAGTCAAATAAATGTTCAAGAACTCAAGCTCATTTCGTACATTCATTTCAGTTCTTCCAATCTATTTTGTGGGGAAAAATTGAACTTAGGTATCCTTCTTGAACTGATTTAGGTTCACAATGTGAACTTTAGAAGAACATATATATAGAAAGAAGATCTAGATAGAATGCATGGATGAAGAAGAAAAGAAGAGAGAATCAGATAATCTTGAGAGGAGAAATAGTGTGTGTTACTCTCATACTTTCTTTTATGTACAGTTCGGTCCCTAACTTTCATATAGTACAGCTTTAGTCTTCAACACTCCCCCTCAAGCTAGGATTTAGTGAAAATGTTCATAACTCCTAGCTTGAATGTAAGATATTTATGTTTGCGCCTTGTTTAATCCCTTAGTTAGAATGTCTGCAGGTTGTACTCTTGTAGAAAGATATTGATATGAAACAAGGCCTTGAACTATTTATTTTTTTCTTATAAAATGGCAATCTATTTCTATATGTTTTGTCCTTTCATGGTACACTAGATTGGTTGCAATATGTATTGCAGATTTGCTGTCACTGTAAATTACAACCAATAACTTAAGCTTTTAACTCTTCTATGAGTCCTAGTATCCAAACTAGTTCTGCAACAGTTGATTTCATACTTCTATATTCTGCTTCAATAGAACTTCTGGATATATAGTAGTTTGCTTCTTCGACCTCCATGAGACTATAGAATCACCTAATTTGATAAGATACCATGTCACTAATTTTCTTGAATGAGCACAAGCTGCCCCATCTGCATCATAATATGCAGTTATTTCTTCTGATTTACTACTTGACAGTAAGATACCTTTTCCTGGTTCCCTCTTTACATATTTGACAATCCTTATAGCAGCCTCCATGTGTGATTTCTTTGGTTGGTGTAAGTATTGACTTAGTGTTTGAGCATTATATGAAATGTCAGGTCTGGACATAGTTAAATATAGTAGTTTTCGAATCAATCTCTGGTAGGCATTTTGATCAGTAGAAGGATTAGTAGTTGTGTTAGTTCTTGTTTTTGCTAGATGATCATCATATTCTTTGGTGGTCAATTTAATATTGACGTCCATAGGTGAAGATGTTGGTTTAGCAGCACTTAATCATAACTCAGAAATAAGCTCCAAAATGTACTTTCTTTGATGCATTAGTATACTTTGAGTTGTTCTAGCAAACTCAATACCTGGGAAGAACTTCAATTCATCTAGATCCTTCATTTTAAATGCTTGTGCAAGTATGTCCTTTGTGTCATGAATCAGAGTTAGAGTATCTCTAGTGATGAGCATATCATCAACATACACTAATACTAGAACTACACCTTGCTGAGTATGTTTCAAGTAGAGACTGTGATCATGTTGGCTTTGTTTGAACTCCAGTTTCAGCAGTGCTTCAGACGGTTTTGCATTCCACTGTCTGGGAGCCTGCTTTAATCCATAAAGGGATTTAAGGAGTCTACATACTGATTTATTCTCCCCCTGAGTCCTAAATCCATGTGGCAATTCCATATATATATATATATATATATATATATATATATATATATATATATATCATTAAGATCACCTTGTAGAAATACATTATATACATCCATTTGGTAAATGAATTATTTCTTCTGTGCAGTAAGAGTTAAGATTGTTCTAACTGTCTTCATCTTTACAACTGGAGAAAATGTTTCATGATAATCTATCCCCTCTTGTTGACTATATCCTTGGGTAACTAGTCGTGCCTTGAATCTTTAAATTTCTCTTGTAAACTTGTATTTTACTTTATAGATCCACTTATACCCTATAGGTATTTTGCCAGTTGGTAGTGAAGTAATCTCCCATGTATGATTTTTCTGTAATCTTCAATCTCATCTTTCATAGTATCCACCCATCTTGGATCGTTTAAGGCTTTTGAGTAGTTCTTTGGTTCTGTAACAATTAAAATTTTGGCAATGTAAGCTTGATGATGTGGATTTAGTTTGTCATAGGTTATGTAGTTGGATATGGCGTATGGAGTGTCTTTGTGAATGTTAAGTGATACAAAATCTTTCATCCATATAAGTGGTTGTCTTTCTCTTTGATTGACCTGTGATTCTACAGGATTTTGGGGAGTTGCTCTACTTGATCAACTTGAGTGTGGATTTGTTTGGGATCTTCATGAGGTGCAAGAACTGGTGATGGAGGTGTATCGATTGTATGAGCTTCTAGCTCTACAATTTGCTCAACATTTTGTGTAGTGATTTCCAGTTCTTTAGTTTGATGACTGTTAGGGACAACAACATTTAAGTGTTGTATGTCTTTTGTGGTATGGAGCTCTATGTAAATATATGGTTGATTTTGCGTAGTGTCAATGAAAATGGACTGATTTTGTAGTTTGTTTGTGCTGATAAGAAATGGGAAAACGATCTCTTTGAATATTACATCTCCATTGACAAAGAACTCATTTTTCTCATTATCATATAATATATATCCTTTCTGATTTTCTGCATATCCCATATGCACTGCAACTCTTGTTCTAGACATTATTTTGTCAGTTTCTTGCACATGTTTAGCATAGCATATGTATCTTATGACTCTCAAGTGTTGAATGGATGGTTTTCTTCTGTACAATTTCTCAAATGGAGACATGTGCTGTAATATTGAGCTAGGCATTCTATTTATGCTATGAACCGCTGCATAAACATTCCCCAGAATCTACTTGGTATGGAGCCTTGAAATTCGATGGCTCTAATGATTTCCAAAACGTGTCTATGCATTCTTTCTGCAACCCTATTATCTTGTATGGGTATAAACACATGTTTTTTTTATGAATGATTCCAAGTTTGCTGAAAAAATCATTACATACAGAGTTGACAAACTCTGAACCATTATCTCTTCTGTTGACTTTCGTAGCTTTATCAAATTATATTTTACTAAGCTAAACAAATTGTTGGATGAGAACACACACGTCAAACTTTAAGGCAAACAGATAAAGCCAAGTCATTCTTGAAAGATCATCTACCATAGTCAAGAAGTATCTATATCCATCAAAGGTAAGAAACTTGTAGGGTCCCCATACATCCATATGAATTAATTCAAAATAGTTGGTAGTTCTAATATTGTTGGTAGGAAATGAAGACCAGTCTGGTTTGCACATAGACAAACTTTGCAATTAGCTAACCTATCAGCTATAACTTCTTGAGAAACATGTAGGATTTTCTTCATTACAGAAATAGAAACATGTCCTATAGCCTATTTGGCCAAGCTTCTTTTTGGCAAAAAGTGCTTTTTTTGGCCAAAAGCACTTTTGACCAAAAATTGAAGTGTTTGGCCAAGCTTTTGAAAAGAAAAAAAGTGCTTTTAAGGAGAAGCAGAAGTAGTTTTGGAGAAGCAGAAAAAAGTAGCTTCTCTCCAAAAGCACTTTTGAGAAGCACTTTTGAGAAAAATACACTTAGAAGCAGTTTTTTAAAGCTTAGCCAAACACTAATTGCTGCTCAGATGTGCTTTTCAAACTAATTAGCCAAATACAAAATGCTTCTTACCAAAAGTACTTTTGAAAAAAAGCACTTCTCAAAATAAGCTGATTTTTGCAGCTTGGCCAAACGGGCTACTAGTCGACTATGCCATAGTTGCATATCAGCTTCTTTATTGTTGATTCTGCAGTCTGGATCTTGAACTGTTAAACTTGCAATTTTATTGCCTTCCTTTGCATTAGTCACAAACAGATATAGTCTATCTTTTTTTCTACCAACTCCTTTCACCTTCCCACTTAAGAGATCCTGAAAAATACAAAATTCAGGGAAGAAAGCAACCATCCAGTTTAGCTCTTTAGTTAGTTTTGACACAGATACAAGATTATACTTAAACTATGGTAGATGAAATACATTTGTGATATTGTCCTTGTTAAATAGATTACTTGTTCCCACATATGTGACTAGAGACATCACCATTAGGTAGAAACACCTTTTTAGGTATTTCAGACCTGATAAAGTATCATTATTTAAATAGCTCAAACTTGACACCATATAGTTAGTTGCACCTGTGTCAATGATCTATTCCTGAAGGCTATTGGTAGCAATACAATCATTATGCTTACTTGTTGTATGAGATGAGTAGGTTGAAGTTGCTTCTTCTTTGTTAATCATTTGAAGGAGTTGATTGTATTGTTCTTTGGGAACAAAGTAGGAACAATATTGGCATTCTATCCATTGAAAGAGTCTGACTTGTGCCGCACATCAGAGTAGTCTACTCTTGGTTTGGTTGGTTGAAAGCTGGCTTTTGTAAACTCACTGTAGCCACCACTCTGATTGGTCTGAGAAGTGCAACTATCCATCTGCACATTATAAGCAGTTGGTTGCCCAAACTTCCCTTTTTTGAAGTTAGGAGGGTATCCTACCACCCTATAACATGTTTCTTTAGTATGTCCCTTGAGTTTGCGCACTTCACATTCTAAATTGTAGTTCTTATTGAACTTGTAATTTTGATTACCACGACCATTTCTGGTGAACATAGCAACCTCATAGTTTCCTGGCATAACTGCAGGATTAGCACCTAGAATACAGTCACATTCTTGACCGATTTTTGGCTTGCATCACATACAACCATAGGGTAGGCTTGGTTTACAGAAGGCATAGTGCTCATGACCAGGATTTGGCTTCTAGCCTAGGCATATGAATCATTAAGCCCCATTAAAAACTGAAACAACTTCAGCTTCTGCAGATGCAGTCTAATATTTAGATTTTTCACAGTTACAACTAGGGGAAATAACTAATGCCTCAAATTCTTCCCATAGATCTTTCAGTATTGAAAAATAACTAGACATAGAAGCAGTTCTTTGAGTTAAAGTAGCAATTTCTTTATGAACATTGAAGGTTCTTGAACCATCAATTTTGTTAAAGTAGCATACATAATGCCTTATAGAAGTCCTTTTGCTACTGAGCTCATTATCCAAGAAAGGACTATGGCATTAACCCTTTTCCTAGTGGTTCCCCAAAGCTTCAGGAAAATCCTCTTTTTTACAATGAACCATCAACAAGTCCTAGTTTTTTTCTTCCTAACAAAGAAAGCCTCATTAATCGAAACCAAATAGAGTAGTTTTCGACACCTGTAAGTTGAAATGTGATAATATGAATACCACTAACATCTGATGGATGAAAAAATAGAGGATGACTGTAGTCGATTCCAAGAGAAGCTTGACTGCTTCCTCCACCAAACACATGACGAGCACAAAATACAACACAAAATTAATGTTCGCTAGCCAAAGATAGTATAGTTTAATGATCGTCTCCACCAGGATTGGATTTAAATAATGCTCAAGTAATTTCTAGCTTCACATTATTCAGGATGATCAAAACTTGATTTGTAATGGTTATAAACTACGATTAACTACTAAAGTAAAGCAATTGACAATTGACTTCAACAAACTAGAGATTAGCAAGGTCGGTTTCTTATCAATGTGAGGAACAAGGGTTTCGATGTGATAGGTGCAAGGTTTAATTTTTGGATATAATATTATTATATTTCACTCTTAGAATTCTATCGATTCTCACGAATTCAATAGGCGATTAGCTTATGCTTCCGATTCAGACTCCTTTCTCGATTAAATCTAAATCTTTCAAATAAACTAATGTGAAGTGCGGTGAAACTTGCAAGAATCTATTGGTAAGAATGGTCTAAGAGAAACTTCTCTCGAATATTTCTCAATCTTAATTTAAGTGGTAGATCACAAAGCTCTTTCGATTACTTAAAAAGTACCAAAATAAATTAAGGCATGCGTTGCAACAATATTCAATGTTATGCTCCTCTTTCGATTAAACACGATAATGAATAAAATTACAATCAGATTTAATGCTCTTCCAGTAAATTCAAGCAATTAAGCAGTAATCAAATCCATAAACAATAACCAAGTCACCAAATTATGTCAAATTCTAAGGTAAATTACTCCATAATTATGGAGGAAATCATCACAAAAATAGTTAAAGAATAAGAAAGCATCAATCTAACGTTACCCATATTGAATTGATGGAAAGATGATGAAATCTCGTGTCTTGTAGCCTCCAATGCTCTCTCAAAGCTTCCAAGGTCAAAAAGTCCCTTCAAAAATATCTTTTTGATATATTTATATCCCGTAGGAGTGGGCCGGATGAAACTATCCTTTCCAAGCCGAAGTAGGAGAAATACTCAGAAAAAATTACACAGGCACGCTGCGCTTGCGCCGCCCCATGTGGGGCATTAGTGGTGAAGTTCAATGAGCAAGTTCTGACGGGCAACAGGAAAATTACACTGTCGCGTTGTACTGGGCGACGCACCATGCGTTGCACTAATGAATATTTTCATAATTCTTGAAAATTTCTCAACTGTCGTTTCCTCTTGTTGCGACGCGCAATGCGTCACTGTAACATTGCATCTACTGTCTTGCTTCTTTCTCGCTAGAATTCCACTCTAAACTAAGAATAAAGGTGAGGTATATTAATTATCATTTCTTTTGGTGGATCATTACTGAACATCCAAATATTTTCACAATTTAACATATTGGTGCCCTTCTTTGATGTTAGATTATGAAGTCTGCTTGTCACAAAATTAGGCACGTTGGCAGGCACTGTGTGATATGGCAATTCCATGCTTCAAATATTTTTCTTCTATTTTTCACATGTATACTCGGTTCTTGATCCCTGAATTCGAATTCAGTTTAATTTCTTGGGCTTTTACTCAGACTTCAAAGCTCCAACTTATTTAATTTAGCTCCCAATTATACTCTTACTCAAAATTTTCCTGCAAAACATAAAATCGTGTAATAAGTGCAAATCACTGTCATTTAAGCTCAAACACAAGTAATATACAGTAACTATAGTGTAAACTATGATTAAAACACGTGATTCTAGCCTACCATCAATACATCAACATTTGTAGTGTCTTCTTGGCCTCCATTGATACTCATCCTCGTTTCTTTGATTTGAACGAACTTTCTTTTCAAGAAATTTTGTGCGAAATTGAATCAATCTTCAAGCTCTATAGTTTGACCTGCTCTGATACCATGAACTAATTTAGGTTCACAATGTAAACTTTAGAAGAACAGAGATACATAAAAAGGTCGAGATAGAATGCAGGGATAAAGAAGAAAGGAAGAGAGAATAAGATGTTCTTGAGAAGAGACATAGTGTGTATTATTCTCATACTCTCTTACTTACAAAAGATGCTGATCATACGCATATATTGTTATGCGGCGCCTTCCTGATATTCTTTGGAAGGGCAACGTAAGGTTAATCAACCGATGTCAGTGCGGTTGTTGTTCGCCAATGAGGTCCCCTCCGCACGCTAGACTAGATTGTCAGTGTTGTGCGGGAAAACCAATGTCACGAGCAATTGCGGAAACTGAGAGAGAATTGAGTTTTGAATGATGATAATGATTTTATTGATGAATGAAAGCTGATTACAAAATATGCGGTGTCGAGGGGGAGAGACACCAGTATAGAAAATTGATTGCTTGAAAATGTTTGATTGATTTATCCCCCCTAATAATGCTTTAAAAAAAATCAAAGTTACATGACTTACCCTAATAAAGTTGTAGAAGCACACTGAATGAAAATAATGTAAACTAGCATATAATTACAATGAAAAGCACTTTGTTTATTACAATGAGAAACAAGTCTGATGGCAACAACTTTGTCTTGCGGGTCAGGGTCTGCGCGTGCGGTGCTGTTGGCGCGTGCGACACTTGTTGTGTTTGCCTGAGACTGCACGCTGGTGCTTGGCATCGGGGTCTATGCACGAGGCGCTGCTGGAATAGGCCTACAGTTGGGCGCTGGTGAGGCATCAAGATCTGTGCGCGCAACATTGTCAGTGCGCGCGACGTTGTTGTCATTAGCCAGCCGATGGGCGCTGGCGAGAGGCATCGGTGGGGCGATAGAGGCACATGCATGCTTGTCACTTGGCGCAACCAAGACCACGGGGTCGACCATGGCGCTAGGCATTATGAGGCTTGCTAGGCCGCCATGGGGCGCGACCAAGGGGTCATAGGGCGTGTCTAGAAAGCAGCCCATGACATTCCCCCCACCTGAGTTGGCGCCGTCCTCGGAGCCTTATGATGATGATGGTGGTGGTGGTTATTGGATGGGAGGTCTGCGCCCCTCTATTCTTTGAGCTTGCTATTATAGCGATGCAATGATTTCATGCGACTGACATGGAAGACTGGATGGATCTTCCACCAGGAAGGAGTTTTTACCTGGTATATGGACTTCCCAATGCGTTTTTCAATGGGTAGGGGCCCGATATATTTTTGTTGCAGGCGAGGGTCATGGGTCCTCTCTGCAAACAAGTATCGCTTTGGGATGCATAACATTACTTTGTCCCCTGCTTGATGTTGGGCAAAACAAAAATTTTGTTCGGTGAATCTTTTTGCCCGCTCTTAGGCTCTGACGAGATAGCTCCGCACTATCCCCATAGTGCGCTCCCATTCGCTCGAGAAGTTGGCAGCTTGAGGAGATTTCAGCATGGTTGATGCATTTACCGTTTGCGGGAAAGCAGTTGTTGTCCGGTAATAATTTCAAAAGGGCTTTTGTTTGTATGATGGCTCATTTGAGAATTGAAACACAGTTGAGCAGCATCCAAGAGCTTCACCCAATGCTTCTGTGATCTGGTTGCAAAGTTGCGGAGATATTCCTCCAGCATGTCCTCGAACTGGTCTGTCTGGCCATCCGATTGTGGATGGATGTCTGAGTTGTGACTCAATGTTGACCCAAAGCACCTTTAGAGATGGGTCCAAAAGTTGCTAGTAAAGTGTGAGTCACGCCTACTAACAATGTCTTTGGGCAGGTCTCAATGTTTGACAATATGCGAGAAGAAGAGTCGAGTTGTATCTTCTGCTGAGATGTTTTGCGGGGCTGCTATAAAGGTTGCATAGTTTGAAAACTGATCTATGACAACCAAGATGGATGCAAGATTACCGACTTGGGGCAATCCCGTGATGAATCTGAGGGAAACACTTTCCCATGGTCTCTGTGGGACATGTAATGGCTGCAAGGGTCCCGTCTGTGATGAGTGATCTGACTTGTCCTTGTGGCATAGCTGACAAGTCTTCACACGCTGAGAAGCGTTACTAGTCTTTTGAGGCCGATGACATGATGGCTGATTGTTGCTGCGAAGGGTAGCCGGAACCAGGGGTTTATGTCTATTGACTACCTTCTCCAACTGCATGGCCGAGATGTTTCCAGTGGCCGTCTTTATGGGAATGCATGGTATGGTGCAGGGCTTGGCCCCATTTTCTCCCAACATCAGGAGCATGTTGGCATATGGTACCGGTATGGTGTTGGTTTGCCTCATGAACTCCAAACCCACTATGATGTCGAAGTCATCTATGATTGCTATGCGCAGGTCGATGCTTCCTTTGTATGGGCCAAGTTTCACTGGGATATTTGTAGTCGTTCCACCCAATGTCTAGGGTGGTGAGTTGATGGCCTTGACGCAGCCTTTGCTCTTTTGCACAACTAGACCTAGGCGCTCTACCTGAGTTGAAGCCAAGTAGTTGTGGGTAACACCCGTGTCTATCAATGCGTGAATGGGATTGCCGTTCACTTTCAATTCGACGAACATTAGGGTCTTCGCTTGCTTAGGAGGCCCCTCGTCCATCTTTTCCTTCCCTTTCTTGGTGATTGGCCCTGAGATTTTCTTAGGAGGACATGCACTGGTCCCGGCTAAGGCATGTAGGATAGAGCCAACAATTGCATTGAAGGCGCCTACCTGGTCTGATTCTAATGTGTCTGATGCATCTGACTCATCCTCGAGAGTTTGATTAGCATTGATCTTGATGTTTGGGCATTCATTGTTTTAATGTGCCGCGCCGCAATGACGGCATTTTGAGGGAGGCTTTCTCCCCTGATTGTTGTTAATGGATGCAACATTGTTGCTGCTGGATGGGGAAGTCTTAGTCTTTGATGCACTCCGATCTCCCCCACTTTTGCTTAGGCCACCATTGCTAGGATGGTTTCCGTTGAATCCCCCTCGGACAAGCAGCTGGATCCTATCATTATGAGTTCCCAAGTGATAATCGCCAAGGCATTCTGCAGCTTGAAGGGCCTTAGGCAGGGTGTCTACCCGTTGTCTCTGTAGTTCCATACGGGCATGAGGTTTCAAACCTTCTATGAATGCAAAGAGCTTGTCTTTGTCCCCCATGTCGTGTATGTTTAGCATGAGTGTGGAGAATTCGCGCACGTACTCCCGCACTGACCTGTTGTGACGGAGCTCCCGTAGTTTTCTCCTTGCATTGTATTCCACATTTTCGGGGAATAACTGCAGGCGAATGGCTGCCTTCAATTCCTCCCATGTCTGGAGAGTATCTTCACTGGCATTGATGGCTTCGTATTTGACCCGCCACCAAAGTTTGGCATCACCCTAAAGATACATGGCATCAGTTGCTACCTTTTTGGATTCTTCCAAATGGCCCACGACATCGAAGTATTGTTCGATGTCGAAGATGAAGTTTTCCACTTCTTTAGCATCCCGGGATCCGTCGTATGGCTTTGGCTCCGGTACCTTAAGTTTTTGTGGAATGGGGGTGAGGATTGTTGCACCCCTAATGTGGTTGTCGCCTCCTCGAAGTAGGCTCTATAAGGCAGCATTGACAACATTGAGCTGCCTGTCAAGTCGTCTATGGTTTGCTGCATGACAGTTAGTCTATTGGCCTCTTGTTCCCGATGATCTAAATCATCGGCACGCTCATGTTGGAGGTCCTCAAATTTGCCATGAATGTTAGCAGTTTCGATGGATGCCGTTTGTCGGTCATCCTCAGAGTCACGACTGATATTTGCAATGTCATTTTCTGTCTGCCGCATTTGGCAGTCCAGGTCGTCCAACCTTTGTACTAGGTTGTTGTTTTGATCAGGCACCGTATCCACGATGGGTCGTAATCGATCAACCGTCTTTTCTAGGGATGCTAGACGCTCCCCATGATTCACCATGGTCAGAAATGGTGATGATGGCAAATGTGTTCCCTCGTCCGATGTTGAGCCTAGGCTTTGATACCAACTGTTACGCGGCGCCTTCGTGATGTTCTTTGGAAGGGAAATGTAAGGCTAAGCAACCGATGTCAGTGCGGTTGCTGTCCGCCAATGAGGTCCCCTCCGCACGCTAGACTAGATTATTAGTGTCGTGCGGGAAAACCAATGTCACGAGCAATTGCGGAAGCTGAGAGAGAATTGAGTTTTGAATGATGATGATGATTTTATTGATGAATGAAAGCTGATTACAAAAGATGCGGTGTCGAGGGGGAGAGACACCCGTACAGAAAATTGATTGCTTGATCCCCCCTAATAATGCTTAAAAAAATAAACCAAACTTAAATGACTTGCCCTAATAAAGCTGTATAAGCACACTGAATGAAAATAATGTAAACTAGCCTATAATTACAATGAAAATGACTTAGTTTATTACAATGTAGAAACAAGTCCGATGGCAGCACCTTTATCTTGCGGATCAGGGTCTGCGCGCGCGGTGCTGTTGGCGCGCGCAACACTTGTTGTGTTTGCCTGAGGCTGGGCGTTGGTGCTTGGCATCAGGGTCTGTGCGCGAGGCGCTGCTGGAATGGGCCTGCAGCTGGGTGCTGACGAGGCATCAAGATCTGCACACGCGTTATTGTCAGTGCGCGCGACGTTGTTGTCATTAGCCAGCCGATGGGCGCTGGCGAGAGGCATCGGTGGGGCGACAGCGGCGCATACGCATTTGTCACTTGGGGCAGCCAAGACCACGGGGCCGACCATGGCGCTAGGCATTGTCAGGCTTGCTAGGCCGCCATGGGGCGCGGCCAAGGGGTCATGGGGTGTGTCTGAAAAGCAACACATGACAATATATACGAGTAATTATCCTATAGAGTGACTTTTCTCTAACTGACTTAGGATAGGTAAATAACTAACTTCTTAATTTCTGTTACAAGTTCTTTTATGTACAATTCAGTCCCTAACTTCCATATAGTTTTGGTATTTCATTTCCAAATCAATGGATAAATTATAATATCATTTCTCAAAATAAGGAGTAAAAAATATGAGAAAAGGTTCAAATGTACTCCTAACATGTACTATAGAATACATACAGAGACACTTAAAGTTGACACGATCTTTCATTTAGACACCTGAACTTAAGAGAGTTCCTATTGAGCACGTACGTTACATGAACTTTGTTCCAATTAAACACTTCTTGCTGAGTTGGCACGTAAAATGAGTTTCACCCAATATGGGCGCGTGAAAAGCCCCAAAAACAGATTTTTTTTGTTTTTTTATTTCCTTCTTCTTCTTTATTTCCTCCACCGTTGCCTCCTCCACTTTTCGTCATCTTCTCCGACTCATTTTCCTCTTATTCTTTCGAATCCCATACTAGATTCAAATTCAACCGAAAACGAAAAGGTGAGTATTTTTGATTGGAAGAAAACGAAAAGGATAAAGTGAAGAAGAAGAAGCCTAACCCTGCCGCCAGAACTGAAATGAAGAAGTAGAAGCAGAGAACTGAGACTAAAATGAAGAAGAAGAATAAGAAAAAGAAGAAGCAGAGATGGGTCGCTGGGTTGGAGACCCATTGATTAAACCCTAAACACCATTAATGAGGTCTTTAAAAAACTTGAAGGTTTAAAATGAGTTACTTGATTTGATGAAAGTTTGGAAAATTAATATTGGGGTTGTCTTCGGGTCGTCATGGGAAATATTTAGCTGAAGTTATAACAAATTTGGAGGAGCTTCTCTTAAAAATTTGGATTAAAATCGTGCTTGGAACAAGAACACACATGAAAAAAATGAAGAACACCAAGACCACTGATTTCCAGAACACCAATTCTCAATTTTTTTAAATGTTTTCTTTATTGGTTGAGTGTAAATTAAGCTTTTCTTTTCTTTTTTAGAATGTTATTTTTATTTTGTTTATTAAATAGATTTAACATAGTTTTTTCTTTTTTTTACTCAAAATAATATATGTCATTTTTTTATTCGTCATTCGCCACGTCATCAGCGAGTGCATTGCACAAACTTTGTAAGTTTGGCTGATTGTCAAATAAGTGCTCAATTGGAATAAGTTTCAGATAGTAAAAGTGTTCAATAGGAACTCTCTTAAGTTCAGGTGTCTAAACGAAAGATTGTGCCAACTTTAAGTGTCTCTGTATTTATTCAGCCTTTATCTTTTGTCTTGTAGGAGCTCGTATCATTATCTTTCGTCTCAAATATACCCCTCCCATTGTTTGACACGGTGAAAGCCACATAGAGGTACTTTTGGACCTATTTTAATTGTTCAGTCATATAATTGAAACTTTTCAATTGTTAAACGACAACTTCCATTAATTATAAAATATATATACACTAATTTAATAGTTAGAGATAAATTTAGTCTTTATTTATCAATATGACTCCACAACACAAGTGTAAGAGTAAAGATGGACAAATGATAGAGACATAGATACATGAAATTAACTCTGCGAAGCTATCATAAATAAAACGGTAAATGGAAGGCAAATAAAAGACAAATCAAATACTTTAAGTATAAATTAGAATGTTTTTGCAAAAATAAATTAAATTCACAACAACAACAAAAATGAAGAAGTTTGATCACGTGCAACTCACGTGCAATTGACACAGTCCAATGAGGTGAAGAACCTGCACCAATTGCGAACCCATAAACAGGGAGCGTTTGGTTTATGTTAAATGGCTTTATGTCGATCCTTCGCCTGTAATCTTCCACTTTCTCGTCTTCCATTGCAGCTCAATACCTCAATTCCTTCCCCATACTGCCCTCCAAAATCCCATCAAATTACCACTTTGCCACTCCGCTTTAGCCGTTGCAAAACAGCTTCTTTTGCTTCAGTACCATTACAGTCGCAATCATCAATGGAGAACCCACCTGAAGGTTACAGAAGAAACGTGGGCATTTGTTTAATAAACCCTTCTAATAAAAAGGTCTCTCTTTTTTATTTACATTTATTTTATCGAGTAATAGATATGTGTTTTTTATTTGTTTTCTTATTTTATGTTTTGATCTGAATATTGCAGATTTTTGCTGCTTCGAGGCTAGATATACCTAGTGCTTGGCAAATGCCGCAGGTAAATTGTGTAGTTCTCATTTGGGTTTGCTTCATTTTTTCGTTTTAATTGTTATACTTCCTAGGTTTCAATTTATGTGACTTAATTTGTCTCGTCACAGAATTTAAGAAAAATAAAGTTTTTAAAACATCGGAAAAGGTCCAAAAATATTCTTAAGCTGTTCGAAATAGCTCAAAAATATCCTCCGTTTATTTTTTGTGCCAAAAATATCCCTGCCGTCAATATTTTGGCCCAAAAATGCCCCTAAACTATTAATTTTGCCATTGAAGCTGACATGACAGTCCAAGTGGGTTAGAAATGCTTACATGGTCGTCCACCTAAGCAATCCATATGTGAAAATTATTTTTTCGGAATTTTGTTTCCAGAATTTTTTAATAAAATACAAAATCAACATTTATTCTGAAAAAAGTAAAAAAAATCGAAAAAAAAATTTATTTCGGAATTTTTTAATTAAAATACAAAATCAACACTTATTCCGAAAAAAGTAAAAAAAATTACGAAAAAATTATTCTTGATTGGGGTTTATGATTTGATTAAAAAACTCTATTGTTCTCTTTTGTGAATTTATGATTATAGATATCGAGAATTCATATAACCGCCCCCAACTTGTTTAGGATTAAGAAACCGACGTCTTTGTTGTTGTACAAATAAAGTTTTAATTTTTTTTCTTGTAAACGTTGTGTGTTAATATTTTTTTGGAGCTAAAGAATGGGGTTGAAATTATACAGGGATAATGTTCCAAGACATAACTACGCTATTACTGGATTCAAAAGCATTCAAAGACATAACTCTGAAATTCATAAAAGAGAACAATGGAGTTTTTTTAATCAAATCATAAACCCCAATCAAGAATAATTTTTTCATAAATTTTTTTACTTTTTTCGGAATATGTGTTGATTTTGTATTTTAATTAAAAAAATTCCGAAATAAATATTTTTTCCGAAATTTTTGACTTTTTTCAGAATAAATGTTGATATTATATTTTATTAAAAAATTCTGGAAAAATAAAATTTTCGAAAACATAATTTTCACATATGGATTGCTTAGGTGGACGACCATGTAAGCAATTCTAACCGAGTTGGACTGCCATGTCAGTTTTAATGTCAAAACTAACGGTTGAGGGACATTTTTGGGCGAAAAGGCAGAGATATTTTTGGCACCAAAAACAAACGGAGGATATTTTTGAGCTATTTCGAATAGTTCAAGGATATTTTTGGACCTTTTCCGTTAAAACTTATAGTCTTAAAGGCAGAAGCTTTGTGGAGTCATAACATTTGGATAGCTATAAAAGTTTCTCGTGGAATGGGTAAAATGAAAAGTTTAAATTTAAATTGTTTCCAAATATAGAAATGTGTTATTCTTTTTGAAACTGATTAATAATGAAAGCGTGTCACATAAATTGAAACGGAGGTAGTATCATATTCTTTTTTTTAGGGTGGGTGGGCGGTGGGTGTGGGCAAGGTTAGACATTTATAGTACTAAAATTTAGGGTAATGCATCAAACTTACTTTCATGATGAAATGATTTAAGTATTCATCTAACTGGCTAGGAACATGTTTCTATGAGCGATATTTATTTGCTTAACTGGATTTGGGTATATGAGAGCGAGAAAATGAATTCATGTATCCTCGCAAAACCTTAGCTATTGCTTAACTGTTAAGTCCTAGTACTTATAAGGGAGAAGAATCGTTCTTTCTCTATTACAGTGTTCAATGCAACACTGAGCTACAAAAGTTTTGCTTAACGACAATGCAATTGGACAGACTATAATACTGACTACTCTCTTGTTGTCTCGTAATTAGTTTACCTAAAATTTTGGATATTATCAATGATCTATGGGGATTATGAAATTGTTAAGGCCTGTTGTGAGTTTAAAACGTTATATCACCCATATGGTTCCAGCTTGTGGCTAAAATAAATGAACAATTGTGAAGTTAATAGAAGAGATTATGAATACGAGGTTCCAATAAACATGAATCCTTTAGACTTGGCAATAAAAGTGCAAATGCGATCTAAAATATCTAGTGTCATATATATCTATCCGTAGAATAACTAAATTACAGGCTAAGAAATGGTTGTGTAGAAAACTGTGTTGAGTTCCACAGCTAAAAATCATGTTTGGCCAAATGCTACTTGTTGGCAGTTTTTGCTTTTCTCAATTTCTAAATGTGATTCTAATTTAGCACACATGTTCCCGCGTGGATCATGATAGAAAATAGCGTGGTCTCCTGAATCAGTATAAATCTGTTGAGGAGCAAGAGAAGAGATCGTACTAATCGGGCTTGATGCCTTTGTCGCAAAAGGCCTTTTGTTATGTCTCTTTTCTTCATTTGAATCAAGTCTGTTTAAAATGGAAGTGACCTTAAAGAACTACCCAATTATAGTTTCAGAATTATTAACAATTCGGCTATAAAGACTAGAAAGATCATTAACCCTCTTTCTAATCAGAAACAACAAATTTCTATTGCAATGTCCAATTCTTTGTAATAAAATGCCATTGACATGTCTTCAGAATATGGTTTTGTTCCGTATGAGTGTGAAATGTTTGTCTATACTCGTAAGATCTCAACGTTCAATTATATGGAGCCTTTCAAATTTGCATTCCTACTAAACTTCGTATGCATTTTCCCTTCTCTTTTGACAATTTTGCAAATTCTCTTAAGATGTTAGCCTTTTAAGATTTCAAAACTTTGTGTTTTCTTTACTGTAAAGAAAAGAGAATGAAAGAAATCTTAAAAGTTAGGGAATCGTGTGTTTTACCGAGATGTTGGTCTTTTGTAATAAATAGGAAAAATGACACATATATGGTTGTTTGAATCAGGGTGGAGTTGATGAAAGTGAAGATCCAAGAAATGCTGCCATCAGGGAATTAAGAGAGGAAACTGGGGTTACTTCAGCAGAAATCGTTGCTGAGGTATGAAAAGTAGATTCTACTCTCATCTCTTAAAGTTTCTTTTATGTTTTATTTTGCTGGTCCTTCAATTCAAGGAAGGAGAAGGACAACAGGAACAAGTCTTAGTCAGTTCGATGAATAGCTGTGGTTATTTGATACTTGGCTTGTTATGCAATCTCATATCTCGAGTAGTGTTAGGCTGGTTAATGACGTTCTAAATCCTATGTAGGCTCCACACTGGTTGACGTATGATTTCCCACCAGACGTTAGGGAAAAGCTAAGGCATCAATGGGGATCTGACTGGAAAGGTCAAGCACAAAAGTGGTAGGTACATCTAAATCAGCAACTTTGCACTTAGATACATAAAATATACCATTGCTTTAGCAATATCCAACAACAACAACAACGACCCAGTAAAATCCCACTAGTGGGGTCTGGGGAGGGTAGTGTGTACGCAGAGCTTACCCCTACCCCGAGGGAGTAGAGAGGCGGTTTCCGAAAGACCCTCGGCTCAAGAAAACGAAAAATATAAAATATGGAGTATCGTTTTTCCTAAACAAATCACTCATGTTTGTTAAGCCGTAACAAGGGTCATGTACCAACTCAGTAGTCATCTAAACCTTGTCCAAATTAAAATTAGACTGCCTATTACGTTCCAGGAGGAGCTGCTATTTATATCTATTGTGTTATTTTCCTGTGCACAGACAAAATTTTGATTTTTTCCATGGAATTTACTTATTCAAGCCAAGAATAGACTATCTTAGTTCCTGACTGTCAGGAGCCAGCCTCGAAGTTGTTATTATGTGCCGTTCTTCCTGTTCTTTATAGCCTTTTCCCTCCAGTTCTATCCTTTCTCCTTTGCAGCGAGGCTCATCCACTGAACTTCTAAAGCTTTGAGAATTGAATTTTTCTTAAAAAATAGAGCAAAGCAGCTCAAGAATTATGGGGACTTCTAAAACCTCTGGATTATCAAAAGCTTGGCCTATGCAGGCGTACGCCTTAAGATTGAGTTGAACAGAAGCTCCAACTCTTTCTTTTTAAATAATAAAGGAGGTATTCAAACCAGCTTGCGCACTTCGACTAGTTCACTGCATACCTGCTACCTCCACTGGCACAGGTCCCGGGTAACCCTATCTGCTAAGGCTTACGAAAAAAAGCAGAGGCTCCAACTTAAGATTCTCTATATTTTCCAGAGGGAGATCTTTATAGAGATTATTTTTTCTGTTTGGCCAGATACTGACAGTTATTAGCAAGACAAGGAAAAAAAATCAAGTCTTATTGCAGAATATATATGAGACACGATCAAACTATAAAGCGGCAGTGGGTGTGCATGCTGTCATTTTGGTGTGTGTATACATTTTACACATCTGTTGTCTAGATGTTAATGAGTGTTACTCTGCTAGATCAGTTTTCAGTATCATGAAACTCTATTTCGTGTTCCTTGATAAACAATCATATAGATCTCAGTTGATTCCTGATTATTAACGACACTGAAATACAACGTTGAAAATTCTAGGTTCCTATTTAAGTTCACTGGAAAGGATGAAGAAATCAACCTTCTGGGCGATGGGACAGAGAAGGCTGAGTTTGGAGAATGGTCATGGATGTCACCGGAGCAAGTTGTTGAATTTGTAAGTGGACCTTTTGACCATTGAAGTTTCTCCTAAAACAAATTAAGGCTCTAACTCCTATTATTTTGACTTTTATCCAAAATCTTCTCTACAGGCAGTGGATTTCAAGAAGCCTGTTTACAAGGAAGTTTTATCTGTTTTTTCTCAATATTTCCTGTAGGGAAACTGACCATTCCTGAAGGGTAAAGATAAGAGGTATGTTTATCTAAAACCCATTAGATATGCACTGTTTTGCTACCACTCTCTAATCAAACTTATATATTGTGTTTGGTATGAAGATAGATGTTTTCCATGGAAAATGATTTTCAAGAAAATAAGTAGTTTTCTTATTCATTTTCCCGTGTTTGGTTGGTGACTCGGAAATATTTTTTTTAGTGTTTGGTATGTGATTAGAAAATATTATCCATTGTTTTGTTGTAAGGAGAAAAATATTTTTCCTAAGTATTAGAAAAATAGCTCCTCTCACCACCCCCTTCCCCGCCCAAGCCTGATATAGCTAAATATGCATTGCATGTTCACCAGATGACTTTAGTCATTCGTGCCTATAGATGAGAGATGAAAGAACTGAAACAAAATAGATAAGCATGAACTAAATAGCCTCACGGTCTCTAAACCAGAGCCAACCATTACTATTCACCAAGCCTTAAAACAACAAAGTAGAAAGGCAGAAAAATTGATGTACAATAAGATGGAAATATTATTGCAGGTCGCAAATTAAACAAGAACACAACCTTCCATATGGTAAAAGTAGCATGTAGTGGGAATTATCACAATATATACAATAATACAAGTTCATGAGTGTCTATTCATGCCACCCACAAGGTGTACCGTGCTGCACATAGTCTTCCAAAACCAACATTCTGTAAACCATTCTCCTTTCCTATATTGTATAAAGTGCTTAGGGTAATAAAGCGTTTAGAATAATATCAGTAATCCAAATGGATAAATAGATTTTTGCTGGAGACTGAGAAGGAAAAAATAGACAACCAATCTGGTTACAGCAGATCAAACAAAAGAACAAAATGAAAAACTAAAATATTATTGTCACCCCCATCAAGCAGTGTTCTTCTAACCGGCACAACCATTTTCACTTGGTCCATGAGAAATTAGTATAATCACGTAGTCAAACATTTGATGTATTTTAGTGTTGTTGCTTAAATTCTTCTAAACACAACTTGCTGAATTCTGTTTCTTTTGCCATAGGCTCCTTAGCTAACATTTCATTCTACAACAATAATCAAAAGCTATGGCTAAGAACTCTTCCTCAAAACCTTCGATTGCAATAATTTCATTGTGCAACCTTGTAACATATGGTCGACTATCAACTAGTATTTTATTTAATGTTGCTGCCACTTCTCGAGCTTTATTTATATGTTACTGACCTCATCATGCACATTAGAAGAACGGCTTCGTTTATGTATTGCCTTAACTAGAGAAGTTTCATTTGAACTTGATGGCACATCTTTTTCATTGGATGGTCTTTCAATGTTATTAACGTTACTTTTCTCCGAGCTACAATCTAAGTGTTTATCATTAAACGACTTAGCACAATTGGCCTTAGCTCAATTGTTCCCCCAAACAGTAGACATTTCTTCAAACATTTCAATCTTTTTGTTGATGAACTTCTCATGAGTAAGATTGGCCTATAATACAATGACAAAAATAATAATAGTATTAGCCGAAATTGAATTCAAGTAACGAAGATAAGATAGAAATGAATAGAACAAAGTCTGTTGTTCTCATTTTACTTGAATATGGAGCGCAAAGACTCTAGAACTATTAGTAATCATCTTCAAGTTATCTTCTAATCTAAGATTTAACTCATTTTTTTTGTTTAGTAAAGTTTGAATTGTATTGCGTGTGCTTCTAACCGTTTTAAGATATATTTTCTTGATGGTTAGGTGAACCTTCATCTCCAAGTTGTTCCTTTGTGGCATCTGAAGCATGCTTGAACGAGATGACCTTAAAGACATTAGTTGATTTATTCCTTGCTTCACCTCATCAGCTAGGATCTCCAATATCAAATATTGCATACGTTTTGTTCCCATTTGTTTACTGTTACAGTATGCCCCTATGTTTACTGTTTATCATAAGCGTTTTAAATATAGGAACGGTTTACAAGATGTTGCATTTTGGAAGAATATGTGCAAACATCGTACTTCTTGTGAATGTAAAATGTGATTTAACATTTTTAGTTGGATATTAGTTGGTTTTGTAAACTTGTAAAACGTAAAATCACACAGATAGAATGCTTGGGTTTACAGACAACCCAACTTTGCTCTTTTGAATTTGTTTAATGTGATTTAACATTTTTAGCACCTGAGCCTTAGGTAAATAAAATTATCATTCTGGATCTTGAATTCAAAGTCTAAATGATACAGAATTAAATTTACTTGTGGCATTAGCTTCTTTTTTCCCCCTGTTTTCAAATAATGGAATACTAATATACATACCTGTAAATAAAAGTCTGTTACTTTAATTTTGTTTGGCTGAATACAGTAGATGACCTCTTAAACTTGTCCAGAATTTTCATTTAGATATCTCAATTAAGCTTTGACGTATTTAAGTTTGATATAAGCTTTCTGTAATATTTGGTAATACACCCTGAAAGCCACATGTCTAGTACGTGCATATATTAACATTTCACTGTAGGCTTAATTCCCACGTTTTTTATTATTGGTCAAAGGTTGATCACTTTTTCACGAAAAGTTTTGAGCTTTTTCTCGTAATAATTTTTTTAAAAAGAAAGGCATCATGATGCACAAGTATCTCATATTCACACCGTCCGGAAAAGCGCTGCATTCCTAGGAGTATTATATAGACAGTTTATTCTAATGTAGGCATTAGTGGCTGCGTTCACAGCTCAAACCCGTAACTTATATCACACATAGACAACTTTAATATTGCTCTAAAGTTCTTTTATTTTTCTCATAATATTAAGTAGGCAGTAATAGACACACTTTTAGCTTAACATTAGGTAATAAGTCAGACTTTCCTTATTTAGAAATTAGTTACCTTTAGAATTTCTACTTTACGCTTAATGAATTGATTTTACAGACATACAATTTATTTATGATTTTTTAATTATAAATTTTAAAAATTTTCTTTTATTTCTTAAACTCCATATTAAGTGAAACACTGCCACATAAACTGGAGGGAGTACAATATTTGAGTTCTCATCAAAAGTTATCCGATGAGTATACAATTTTTTAAAACGTATGATCTAACATGCTCAAACAAATTTGATCATACTTTGATATGTTTAAATATTTCTTAATAATATCCGTGCCCCACGCGAATACTTATCCTAATGTTCAGTTAATGAGCATTTGTAGGATTAGATAAATAATTTGGAAACATTTTTTTTATAGATAAGATAGAATCAGCATTAACTTCGGAATGTAATCCAGATAGAATTAACTTACCCATGTTTTCAAACAAAATAGAACAATACATTAAACCTTAGCCAATTTTTTTGGCAACAATCAGGATAAGTAATTAATTTAATACAGACTCCCACAGTTATTGCACTTCCATTAATTTTAGGAGGTGAAGATTTACTTCTTCTTTTTTGTTTTAAACAGTTGGAAAATATTTAATGGTAAAAACAGAAACTTACGTTGGCAATGACTCAATAATATATATCTTTATTTTTTTATCCACGCAAAGCTGACTCACTTTTCTTTGTACGTTTTTTAGTTCAGGACTCGTCTCCAAGTGTTTTTTTATTACTAGAAAAGGGCTTTCTTTTTTCCCTATAGAAACCAATTTTTTTCTCAAAGTTCTCATAAACAAGCAAAAGTCAATTCACAGCTTATTATTTATCTTTTGTTTATTTGCTTTGTGTTTTCTTTCTCAACTCAAGCATGACTTTCCTCGTTGCCCAAACTGAGCATGGTATTATATTTTCTTTTTCTTTTCTCTCTTTATGTATTAATTTAATTTTTTGAATTGTTTATCGAGTCATTGTCTTTGTGATTTGACCTTCTCAATGTCAGTTACTACTTTATTACGTAATTGTATTGGACGTGTTCTTTTTTTTTTTTTTGGTTTCTCATCGCGATAAATTCAAATTTGCGCCTGAAAATTTCACTTTATGATATGTCGTAAACTACTTGTGTTTCCGAAAGTGAATTCATAAATTTTCAGAATTTTTTATTTTCCGTGATATATAAGCACGATTTTATTATTTTTTCCATTACAAGAAATTAATTTTATGACTTTTTGATGCAATACACTAAAAGTTGAATTATTATCCGAGAAATTTAACTCTCTCTCTCTCCCTCTCTCTCTCTTTTTGGTTCTTGATCTTGCTCTAATTAGGAGCAGAAATTGAGAACAAGAAGGTAACTACTGATGCTGAGGAATTGTTTCTTGATGGTGGATTTGTTGTGCCAAAAAATGTTTCAAACGATGGATTTGTTGTTCCTGGCAACAATGCATTTGGCAACTCATTCAGGTAATAATGTTTTCCAAATCAACAAATTAAAATTTATGTATACAACTATTAAAATATATATCTGTATTTATTCTAATATTAAAAAAAAATCGATGCAGGGATTATAGTGCAGAAACTGATCGGAAAAAGATCGTGGAGGAACTCTATCGACAGAGCCACATTAACCAAACATATGATTTTGTAAGCATCCAAAAAATACAAAAATAAAATAATATTCTTGAACAACTTTTGTTTCATGCATATATAATTTTTAATTTTTATGGAATTAAAACAGGTGAAAAAGATGAGGGAAGAGTATGGAAAGTTGGATAAAGTTGAGATGAGCATTTGGGAAAGTTGTGAACTTTTAAATGAAGTTGTGGATGATAGTGATCCTGATTTGGATGAACCCCAAATTCAGCATTTGTTGCAAACTGCTGAAGCTATTAGGAAAGACTATCCTAATGAAGATTGGTTGCATTTGACTGCCCTTATTCATGGTTTGTGCCTCTTTTCTATACCCTAAATAAAAAAAGGATTTTAATTTTAATAATAATGCTTATCGTCTAGTGGTATCAGTGGGGATGATACGTTCCAGTTCAATTCCCACCACTCCCTTCCCCCTCCCCCTCCCCCTCCCCCTCCCCACTACGATTCAGTGTAAAATTGCTGTCATTTAATTAGAAAGTCACGGATTCGAGCTCTGAAACTAATTTCTTGCAGAAATGCAGGATAAAGTTGCGTATAATAGACCCTTATGGTCCGGCCCTTCCCAGTGTTATCAAAGGCGCGCTTAAGCCCCGAAACGAGGCTCAAAACATGTTGAGCATTTCGCGTCGCTTAACGGGCGCTTCGGTGTTGTCATCAAGACTCTAAGGCATACTTTTCCTTGCTAACGAGCATAATTCGGAAGACGCGACATTAAACAGTTGATATTTCACTTTATTGTAAATTTTCTTTAATTTCTTTGTCTATATATTTGGTATTCATGCTTATAGATATTAGTCTTGGACTACACATACATATTTATAGTTTTTCTCCATTTGCGTCTTTCTTCATTAAAGCCCATGCTTTATTTGCGCTTAAAGCCCCCAACAGACCTCAGAGTTTTTTGTGCTTTTCGCCTTTGATAACACTGGCCCTTCCCCGGAACATAGCCGGAGCTTAGTGTACCGAGCTGTCCTTTTCCCATCGTATCCAAAAAAAAAATTAAAAATATTTAATTTAAGCAAATTAATGTGCATTTTATGCTGACATTATCTTGCCAAAATATTGTAGATCTTGGCAAAGTTCTTCTGCTTCCTAGCTTTGGAGGGCTTCCTCAGTGGGCTGTTGTTGGTAAGATTATTACAGCACATACTCAAAAATATATATTACTTTATATTTTTCACATTTATTTCTCAAGTATGTATTTAATTTATTAACCAATTTATTCTAATAGGTGACACATTCCCCCTTGGTTGTGCTTTTGATGAATCAAATGTGCTTTATGAGGTCTTTTTCTTTTCTATTTTTTTTCCTGAGTCTTTATTTATTTATTTATTTATTTATTTATTTATTCTCACTGCTCAATTGCCAAATCTGCAGCAATTTAAGGGAAATCCTGATTACAACAATCCATCTTACAACACAAAAAATGGAGTTTATTCTGTAGGATGTGGGCTTGATAATGTGGTTATGTCTTGGGGACATGATGACTACATGTATTTGGTATGCATTTTTATTTTCCAGAAAAAATTAGTTAGACTTAATTAAATTAATGAAGAATCATGTGTGATTTACATATGTTTAATTATTAGGTTGCTAAGGAAAACAAAACTACTCTGCCATCTGCTGCATTGTTCATCATCCGATACCATTCCTTTTATCGTAAGTATTTATAAATAACTTTTTTACCTATTCGTTCTTGAAAAATGTTATGTAACAGCTTTTCTACCTTCACAAAGTAGGGGTAAGGTCTGTGCACACACTACCCTCCCCAGATCGAAAACAACCTCTCTATCTTCACAAGGTAGGATAGGTCTGTGTACACACTACTCTCCCCAGAGCTCACTTGTGGATTACACTAGGTCTGCTGTTGTTGTCGTCGTGGTCTTTATTACTAATCATGAGTTTTTATTATGTAGCTCTGCACAGGGCAGGGGCATATAAACACTTGATGAATGAGGAGGATCATGAAAATCTGAAATGGCTTCATATTTTCAAGTAAGTTTTTGTTTTTCCAATTGATATAATTTGTAGTTCTACTTGCTTCAGTTTTTTATTTTCTTGGTTTATTAACTGTTGAGAATGATGTTTGACTGAATGTTTTATAATGGTATTTGACAGCAAATATGATCTTTATAGCAAGAGCAGAGTTTTGATTGATGTGGAGAAAGTGAAACCTTACTACATTTCCCTCATTGAGAAGGTAAATTTTTTCGACTATATAAATTCTCATTGATCATATCGTTGCATATAATCCGATCTTTCTAATTTATTGATACTTGAAAAAACATTTTGATTGCAGTATTTCCCGGCAAAGCTGAAGTGGTGAAATCCTCAAATCTGGGCAGCTGTTGAAAAGCTTTTTGTGGATACAACAAATGAGTTCTAGGAATTGGCTTTGGGATTTTATTTGGTGCATTTTTTTCTTTTTTCTTTTTTCTTTTTCTTGGGGTGGGGGGAGGGGTGGGGGAGTGTGAGAGTCATCACAAACTATGTTCCTTAAGTTTGTCATAAATGAAAGTTTATTTGTTGAAAATATATGTCTTCTCTAATTTATAGCTTAGTCTTCTAATTATTCTTCTGTGTGACACAAACTAAATCTCCTCTCTGGAAAAGTGTTTGTGGAAGTCTAAATTGCTCGAACTCTTCACTTTTAGTGTCGCACCCCTATCAACAGGACGTGGGTGTAGGTGTGGGATCGGTATCGCATCTGGTCAACAATATTTGGGTACTTTGACCAAAAACGATGGAGAAATTCGGGACAAATACAATCGTCGTTTGAAATCAAGATAAAAGCTAGGTTGAAATTGAAGAAAATGGAATATCTTGTATATAAAAATTACTACGTCAATCCTTTTCCTTTTTTATCCACGTTCTCCTCTCGATCAATATTTTTTCCTTCTTGAAATACCTTGTAAGTTTTTCACATAACTTCTCATAATTTAGACATATTTTATAACTCTACTTTTAGATATATAAATTATTTTTAGCCGAATCCTCGCACTCATATCTGTACCCCGACTCTTAAAATTTAAATTATGAAGGATCCTACCTCTAGATCTGCACCAATATCAGACGCCCGCACCTGCGTCCGATCAACTTAGGTGGAATGAGACAGTTCCTAAAATACTAAGGGGTCGTTTGGTAGGGTGTATAAGAATAGTGCGGAATAATGTGTATTAGTAATGCAAGCATTAGTTATGCAAATATTATTTCTTATCTATTGTTTGGTGTGGTGTATTAAAATTATAATGCATTGCATAATTTTAAAAAAAATAGTTGCTTACAAAAATGCCCTCCATATTCTCTAGCTTTAAGGGACTTTAAGGACAATTTTGTCTTTAACCATGCTAATGCATGCATTAAAGCCTTGGTATTAGTTTGATATTGGCTGCTCATTCTCTGTTCAAACTCGTCGTAAAAGCTTCTTTTTTTTTATATCAGTAAACTCATTGTAAGGAGTTATAAACTAAATGAACAAGTTGCTGATGTAGTGAATGAAGCAAACTGGAAGATATAAGCATCAAGTTACTACAGTTGGGACTGGCTTTGGACCAAAAGTTAAGTTATAATTTGTACAATGTTGAGGTTTCTTTGCTTACCTCCTTCCATCGTTGATACTCCCAATCCATGGGTGTTGGATGTGATTAAGCTTCCCCTTTTGTTATCTCCTTCCATTTCGACAACTTACAGAAATTAGTTGGTAACATGTCTTTCCTCTCATACTACTCCAAACCAAAAACCCACAGCATAACAATGTCAATATAGCTCTAAGCTTTAAAATAGGCATTTGTTGTTGATATTCATCACAAAGAACATAACTGGATTACCAACACAATTCTGGTTTTAGCGAAGAAATGCATACTTATCTAACAGGAACTCCATTTAAGATCATATAAGAGTGTCGATAAGGCCATCCTGTTAATTGATTCTCAGGATAATTCCAATGCATTGTCCCTTTTTAGAACCTTTTTCACTCCAATATTGGGTTCATCAACTTTCAAATCTTTTTCAGATCTCCATCTGTTAAGGAAAAAATTGTTCTTCAATTTACACATAGGAATGCAGACAGCAAATCCACCAGAACTAATAATCATTGAATTAACAGTGACCAAATATGCCGTAAATCATTGCAGTGAAATGTACAATCTCCTCTTATCATTCCAAAAGACAGCATAAAAATTATAGTCTTTGATCAATAATGTGTTTGATATGGTCACTAACGATCCCTGCTACAACCTCTGGGGAAAACCTACCCATCATATCATCCCTTGCCCGCCTACCTTTGGCCTTAGCTTCCTCATGATTTCTAATAACGTGCCTCATTAGCATTTGAAGCTTAGCAACACAAGGTTCAGCCCATAAATGCCCTTTAAACGGTCCTTCAGTAACTTCACTCATTCTATCCACAGGCAACGGATAACTATTCTCTTCTGTCATGAATTCCGTTGGCCCTGACCAATTTGTAGCAATCACTGGCAATTCCATTGCCATTGCCTCCACAATAGGCCTACCCCAACCTTCACCTCTAGACGGCAGAACAAACCCATTAGCAGCCTTATATAGCCTAGGCATATCAACCTGAGCTATGTGTTCATCGATCACATATACTCGAGCCCAACCATCTCTTGGTTCTTCCAAATCCGAGTCCTCCACATATTCAACAATCTTGTTTCCAAAATCTCTATCAGAATGATACGGATTCGTTAACAGATGCAAAGCTACATCATCACCTCCAGAAAACTCTCTTAAGTAAGACCTCAACAAAACATCCCATCCTTTCCTATATTCCCACTTGAAAATACTCAAGAAAACAAACTGTTTCCCCATATTTGATCCATTTAAAGATGACCCCATCACTAAATTCCCTATTGACCCAAGTTCTAGTGGCTCATACTTTAGTGGATCAAAAAACTCAAGATCAACAGGCTGAACAATCTTAACAATCTTCAATGGATCTACCCCACTTTGAGTAAAACTCTTCACATGAAAATCAGTAGGAACCCAAACAAAATCCAAAAGATTGCACCTTTTCACATGTTCAGCATTTACCCTATCAGTTTCAAACATAGTCCTACCAATTACAGCCTTAAAATGACCATTATAACCTATTGGTGGGCATGGAATTGTATCAAATAGTGGAGGGTACCAAGCACCAGGTTCACTATGACAAACAACAACAGTCTCATTTAACCTACATTCTGTTTGGTGAAGCTCAATAGCTAAATTCCTCATTTCTAAAGGTAAACCCTCCCAAAATTCAAGATTTTCAAGATCCCCATGTTGTTCAATTTTCAAGCTAAAGATTGAATCTTTTTTCAGTGAGTGCTCACTTAAAGCTAAAATGTAAGACCAAGCTTCTGAACTGTACCCACCCCCTGAAAGAAATGGAGCCATCCATAGGACACAATATGGGGTTGTGTGAATTGGGTTTTTTGAGGTGTTTAAGGTTGTTGGGCGAAGTAAAGTTAGGAGTTTTTTAAGGAAATAGGTATGTGGTGAGATGCTTAATCTGAGTATTAGTTTTTTGTGGTAATGTGTTTTGGAAATACTGAATGAAATTGCTAAAAGGAGTACCAAGATTGATAATAGATAAAGGGGTTTGAGTTTTATGGTGAAGGGAAGAGCCCGGCCAGTTGGCGGTGGCGGGCGGTGGCCGGAATCTGGTATTTCGGCTGAATCCATAATCAGAACCAAGGATTTTCTTATTTGGATCTTAATTTAGTTTGAAGATTACAGAGACTTCAAGTTAAAGATATCATGCGCGAAATACTAATATAACATCCGTTTTAGGTACCTTAATTAACAAAGATGGTTGTTAGCTATTGTACTGTACCATATTGCTATTTTAAATATAATATTTATTTTGATTGTTACTTAAATTTTATTGTATCGTATCGTATCGTTAAATCCATAGTTACGTAGCGATGAAATGTGCCACTTTATATAACGACCAATTTGATGTGGTCACGTCGTTACTTTTTCCTTTTCTCTCAATCTCACCCTCATTATTATTAAATAACTTTATTTTATCATTTACCTTGTCTTTTTATATACTGTATCATAATTTTTCTTTATAATATTACAAGTTTATTCATCATATTACTGGTGTGTGATATCATGAAATGACGGCAAAACAACACAACCCATCCAAATATTGTATTAATCAAACGATACCGTACAATACACAATACGATACGATACATTATGAAACGACATGTAACAATCATCCAAACAAGCTGTAAAGGAAAAGTAAATGAAAATATTAAAATAAATCACGTAGATTAATCTTTGAGCTAAACTTTAATCTTGAATTCTATTAGCAAATCATTTTCAAACGATTAATAATAAGATAGTGGCGTTATGTGCGGTGGTATATTTTAGGAGTAATTGATAACAAAATCACCTTGTCCGTGTTCCTAACTTTGCTTCCATAGTACTTTCAAAAAGAGAGGTTCGTAGAAATTTTACAATTCAGAGAAGATGCAAATATACTTGACTCTAAAGTAGACTAATTTTTTAAATATATATGTTATACATTTATTTATAAATATTAACAAAAGAATTTATTTCGTTGATTACTTAATCTTTTTTCTAAAATATTACCCTTAAGTGAGTAGCAAATTCCATGAGTATTAAATAGTTGAACTCATTCTTGTTAATCATTAAACATTTTAGTATTATGTTGTCCCTAAGAGATGGACAATCAAGAGTGGATCAAGGTGGCAGTGAGTTGTGGCAGTGCGCTTCTAGGTAGATGATAAACTAAGAAGTTCCATGATAATGCACAAAATTAAATAATGGAGGTTAGAAAATTGATCCAATGAATAATTGAAAGTCTGATTTTCTCCTTCGAAAATAATGAATTTACTCTTGAGAAGTAAACCAGGATAATTAATTTGGGATGAAGGGAATATATACTTATTTTATTCACCTAACTAGTAAATTGACCGCGCTTCGCGCGATTGTTAAAAACACCAATGAATTGAAAAATATTTTTCTTTTAAAAATTATTAAGTAAAAACTTCAGTAGTATTTATAAAGAAAATTAAACTATTTTCACGTTTATTGTATAAGAAAATGTCTATAATTAAGTAAATGGTACAAAACGTTTTCATTATCACAGAACCATGTATTGTTCATCATTATGTATTGTTTTGTCTGTATTGTTAATATGATTTTGATAAAATTCAGTGCAACAACGTAATGCCAAGGCCACTTCAATCTTGTTGTTTTTCTAATATGTCAAAATTCAGCTTTGATGATCTTCTTGTTTTTTGATATTTTAACAACACAACTTACAGTTGAATATAGTTTCATTAATTGTATTGCAAATACTTCACATCTAATTAAAAGTTTCTACCTTGATTTTTCTTTAAAAAAAAAAATATATCACATCCTCCTTTGTTTATATCAATACATGTCAAGAAGTTGTTTCAAACAAAAGTAACATTTTGTAGAAGTACAGTAATTCAATCGAGGTATGTCTTCCGTAGAATATCTAGTGGAACATCCCACATTGAAGTTGTTAATTTAAGAGAAACAGAAAACTTGAGGGGGCTTAGCAAGAGATGATATAACTACATTTTCGTGTTTTTTTCTCTGATCTTATCAGTTTATCTTTAGATATGTCATTTGAAAAATAAAGCATGACAGATATAAAAAAGGCAAAACATTTCGGTAATGTTGCACCAAAAAAATAAATTAATTTAATGTTAAACTAATTTGAGTGGCAAGGAAGAAATTAATATTTACATAAAAATAAAGGCACAACGATATGGCCTAGGGAGATTAACCACCGGAGAGAAAGGAAATTTACCCAAAAAAACACAAAAATCAAAATATTAGACAATAACACACTAAAATGAAAAGGAAGCGTCATTACGACATTACCCTTCACGGCCCTTTCTTCTTACTTTTTGTTTGAAAATAAGGAGTAGTATACAAATAGTTTCATTCACATGAATCTGCATTTAAAAGCATAAAAGGACACAGAAGTCATGTCAGGAAAAGAAATAAGAAAACTTCCAGAAAATAAATAAAATAAAAGGGTTACTTGTCCGATATAGGACAAAAGAAGGAAAAAATAAAGAAGATTATGTCCTTGTTTTTCTAGTTGAGTTCTTCAAAGAACAAAAGAGTAGAAAGGTCATTTATTACTGCTAGATGTTTTCTTATAATAAAAAATAATACTATCATACAAGATAGGCAGAAGATGAAGATTTTTAGAGAGAGCAATTAAAGGTGAAGTGGTGGAATGAAAGCGGTGAGACAGGGTCAATACCAACAAAAATGTGTGATTCTTGCAATTGTTAGTCTTTTGTCAAAACAAAAATAACAAACTAAAAGAAACAAACGTTAATTCTTTACATAATTGCACTGTTCAGAATACTAAAATTCTAGTATTATAAAAGTCACTATTAAACAAAGAAACGTCACTCAGAATTCCAAAAGTCTCATCACATTGCCCTCTTTTTGATTATCCTGAATATTAAAACTTCACTGCATATATTTTCAACTTTAAAAAGAGATGGTATTTGGGTACAGAGGATATAAGGGAAGGAAAGTGATTATGGGAAGAAATATAAGCAGTTAATTGTGAGATTTTAGAAAAAGAGATAATAAATTAAGAAGAACTAATGGCAATTAAAAAAGAATTGTGGTGTTGAAACGATAGGAAGCATTTATAAGTAATAATCGATACAATAAAACAAAAGCAATTACTGAGAGTAATAATTGGTACAATAAAATAGCAGTTACTGATAATAGGGGGAAATTCAAAAATAGCCAGATTTACAACTGGTCGTTCAAAAATAGCTCAGTTTTAAAGTAATCGAAATTTAGCCACTTTTCATGTAAAGATAAATTTGAGCAAAAATACTTTTTAAAATCCGAAAAATACGCCAGTATATTATACTGGAACTCCAGCATAATATACTGGAGTTCCAGCAAGTATAATTGTCCAGTATAATATACTGGAGTTTGGAGCACCAATGCTTTAGTCTCCAGTATATTATACTGGAGTCAGCAAAGTATACCGGTCCAGCATAATATGCTGGAGTTCATACACAAGTGCACCAAACTCCAGAATATTATGCTGGACCGGTCTCTGTTGCAGCAAAATAGTGGCTATTTTTTATTAACTTCGTAATTGCTGGCTATTTTTGAATGACCAGTCCGAAAACTGGCTATACCGTGCTATTTTTACCTGATAATAAGGTGCATAACTTCTTCTTTTGGGGCCAGAAAAGGTGCCATAAATCCTTTTTTTTTTTGGAAATTTTACCACCTATAGAATAGGTTAGTACCCTATTTATATTAAATAAATACCATTTTAAAATATTACATCCTATAAATACCTTTTATAGTTTATAGCAAAAAATTTAAATATAGTTCCATCCTACAATTAAGACACCATATATGCTACAAAATATTTTTCTCTCATTTTTTATATTTTCTCTCACCTAATTAGCGTATATCTCCTCTGACCAGCTTTTTTCTCTCTTCTTCTATACACTTTACCCTCTTCTCCCACCCTAAATCTCTATTTCTCCGCCATTGTCACCTCTACTCTCTTCTCCCACATACCCACGTTACTCAAATTCTTTGTCCTCTCTGTATTTTCACAACATAATCAATCTTTATTATTATTTGGCATACAAAAACAGATCTATAAAACAACAAATTTCAGCAAGAAAAACGGAAGAAATATAGAGATAGAGAAAGTAGAGGAGAAAGAGATCTAACCGTCCATCTCAACGATAGGGTTTTCAACCTTGATTTTGTCGAAAGCCATGTTTACAGATGAAAGAGGTGAAACTGTATTCACATGTATTCAACAACATTCATTTATATATTTTAGATGTATTAAAAAGTTGTGATTATTCTCTTGTATTCAGTTTTAATCAGTTGTAATTAACTATTTTATTCAGCAGTAGTTAGTTGTATTCAAGTGTTTTATACAACTGTATTCAGTTGTAGTTAGTTATATTCAATTATTTTATTCAGCAGAAGTTAGTTGTATTTTGTTGCATTCAAGAGTTTTATTCAGCTGTATTCAATTGTATTTTGTTGTATTCAATAGAAAAAAAGGAGAAGAGAATTGAGAAGTTCGATCAGATGTGTTGCTCTGGTTTTTCCTTCTTTTCACGTTTTGGAGTTGCTTTCTTTGAGCAAAATACAAATTAGTGTGTACTTGTTTTAGTTCTTTGAGTTAAATTAGGAGACTATCATGAGATTTGATTTTCTTTCGTTTTTAACAAGTTTAAGTTCCCAGAATTTGCGCAAAAAAGTTATTGTATTTCACTGAAATTTTGCTTGAATACAGTTAAATACAGCTGAAATTTCGCTTGAATAACACTTAGCTGGATTTCCCGTTTTTATGCCTATTTTTTTTCTTGTATTAATGAATACAACCGTTTAAATACATGAAATACATTGTATAAAAACATAAAAAATATCTATAGAGCGTAATATAGCAAAAGATATCTATAAATGGCTAATTAGGACTAAAAGATGGTGCTTTGTGAAAAATTCTCTTTTTTTTTTGGGTCCGAAAATGTGCCAATTAAGGAATAAAAAAATTAAAAATAGAGGAAATGATTAAATGATTTATGGCCAAAAAAATATGACGCATCACCATGTCTGTTCTAAGATTTATAAATATATTGATATAGATTGTGGAGTCACTACTTATAAATAAATAATGCAATGAAAAATGATTGTACCTGCTTGTTACATTCTCCAAATTATGTTATTGTTAAAACCAACAGGGCTACGTATGTTTACATGAAACAACAAACTAAAATGATTGTAATTAAAAAAATTGTCGTTTCAGAATGATAATATAAGGCGTTTATCATAAAAGGAAGACAAAAAGGAAAAAAAATAGGAGTAATAAAAAGGGAAGTACCACTGTAAAAGAAAAGAAAACAGTAACTGCGGAGGAGTGGCCAGCGCTGAATACACCACAAAGGAAGAGCAAAAGGTAATGGAGGTCAAAACATCCAAAATTTGTTCGAGCATGTCACTGACATGACCAAAGTTATTTATAACATACAAACAATGGGAGGTTATGGACTTGAACCCCAAATGAAGAGATGTGAGTAATAAATGTAGACTATTAAAAATCGGATAAATGAAGAAATAGGAAGGAAAAAGCCAAAAATATGAGAAAAAGGATAAAGAGGATTCCTACACTATAGAGATGCCACATCATCTCCCTTATGTCCCTCTTATATATATAGAAAGAGAAAGAGAGAGAGATTTACTACTAGTAAAGATTGAATAATCATACAAATAATATATCAAATTTAAAACCTCAATTTTTTAAGAATTCTATAATTATAAAAATATTATTGTATATTGACAAGAGGGTGTGAATATCGAGGAGTAGGGTCGAAGGTTAGTAGTTAGTTGTATTTTTTTTCATACTAGTTATATATAGCATTATTCTTGTACTTCCTTATTTATAGTTTGCATTTACTTCCTATTATTTCTTTCGCTTCACTTATTCTACTGTTTGCTGCAATTGTTTTCTTTCCCGTTATTTCTTTAGCCGAAAATTTATTGAAAATAGTCTCTCTACATTTACAAGATATGAGTAAGATATATGTACACACCCCTCCTCAGATTCTACTTTATAGGATTACATTATATTTATTGTTGCTATTACTAAAATTACAAATTTTGAGTTTTTCTTTTATAATGTCCAGTTAAATTACTGTCATATAAATTGAATCAAAGGGGTATTTATTTCTAAACTTACAATGGTCCAGTGTTCCACTAGAAAAAACGCCCATGGTATAGTTTGTGGGGCCGGAAAGCAATGTGGTTTCATGTGCGACGATAGATACGATAGTCGATAATAATACATTAATACGTATACGCATACATACAGCGCACAGAGCCGTGAGTAGGAAGCTGAGCATTTTTGTCAAACAAATCGATCGATCGAAAATGGCGGAATTGAGTGGACTGAAACTGGAGCAGAGGCATGGAAAATCCAGAGTGAGAGTAGCTAGGGTTTGGAAAAGTCACAATGGGAAGCATCACTTTACTGAATGGAGTGTTAACATTAGCCTCCTCTCCGATTGTTTACCTGCCTATGTCGCCGGTGATAACTCCGATATCGTCGCCACCGATACAATGAAGAACACTGTAAGTCTCCTTTTTTTTTGTTTGAGTAACAGCTGATTTATATGCATGTACTTAGAATTTTGTTAGATCACGTATACCTGATGCTCAATTTCATCATCTGCGAACTTAAATAGTACTACTGATTATTTTTAGTGTTAATAACTTGATATAAAATTGACGGGTTTTGCTATTTTTAATAGTTTTCTAAGAGATCTGACCTATGAACGAGACATTGGATTGATATAATTGTTTAAGCTAATTGTCTGATCACGAGTTTTTGTCACTTTTCTTCTCTGCATTAGGTCAAAATCAGCTTTTACATTTTGGAAACTAAATCTGATTATATTGTGTTGTTATATCCTAGAATCTGAATTTTCCTTTATGTCATTTGGTTCTAAGTTCCGATTATTGGACGGTGAAACAGGTGTATGCCAAAGCTAAGGAATGTTCAGAGCAACTCTCAGCTGAAGATTTTGCCATTATACTTGCAAAGCACTTCACCTCCTTTTATCAGCAGGTACCATTTGTCTATTGTCATGTAATGATGTCAGTTATCTGCCATGACTACTTGGTTATTCTAGCCACTGAATTTAGTAATTGTGGGAAGGGTACTATGTTTTGTAAACTTTTTCTATACGTGTAGAGAATGTTCCAAAAGACTTCTCATTTTTCTTACAGATCAACCTTATGTCATGTCCACTCATCTGGCAATTGCTCTGTAGAGAAGATAAGCAATTGCTTAGTTGTTGCCTTTTGTTGTATGCAGACTTTGGGATGTTTTGTGCTTTGCTTGTGACATTGTTTAATATAATTATAGGACTGAACCACTCACCTTACATAGATCTTCTTAAGTTATTTTTCCTGTTCTGTTCTTGTAGGTCACTGCTGCAATTGTCAATATAGTTGAAAAGCCATGGGAACGCGTTAGCATAAAGGGCCAACAACATGAACACGGTAAACCTTTGATTTGGAACGGAAAGTGTTACTTACTTACCCAGTGAACTCCCCCCCTCCCCTTCCCCCTTTTAGAAGTTAAAATGAAGATCTAAGTTACCCTGTGCTGCTAATTCTCAGAAATTGTAGGGAATATTCCTCTGGATTCCTTCTCTGCCATGTGACTGGATTCATCCTTTTCTTGACTGTGTTTCATCTCCTTAGAGTGCATGCAGAGTCATTTTAATTTTCTTAAACAGCACATGAGCAATTTGGAATTCCAGTCTGATTTGTGGCGTATGATAAGATATTTTGTTAGTGATGTCCACTATATATTTTTTTCATATGTTATCATCTCTATCAAAAAACTTGCCAGCATCAAATACATCTGAGCTTCACTGAACTATATGATATCAAATTTGATAAGACTAGATCAAGTTCAAAGTCAAGTCTGAGACAATCTTGCATCCAAATAATGAGCCTAATCTAACAACAACAACAACAACAACCCAGTATAATCCCACAAGTGGGGTGTGGGGAGGGCAGTGTGTACGCAGACCTTACCCCACCCTGGAGTTGAAAGACTGTTTCCGATAGACCCTCGGCACAAGAAGATGAAATGCGACAATAGAATTCAGAAAGATAGTACCAGTGAGCTAAGAATCAAAAAGTATACCTGGAAAAGCAATATCAATAATCACTGCAGTGACAAGGTCCTAGAAAATAGTATGAGCACAACATGTACCACTAGCATACTAAAACACGAGACAGACCGACTAGACTTACACACAGAACGGAGTAGAAAAATGCTCAACTCCTACTAACCTTCAACCCTAATGCTCTCCCTCTATATCTTCCTATCAAGGGCCGGAGCTGGAGTTGCGCCATGTCCTGTCTGATTACGTCTCCCCAATGAGCCTGATCTAACAGTCTAATATAGTCATCCTTGTTTGGCAGCATCATGAATTTTCCTAGATCAGTATTTGCTCACAACAACAAGAACCCAGTAAAATCCTACTAGTGGGGTCTGGGGAAGGTAGTGTGTACGCAGACCTTACCCCAACCCCGAAGGAGTAGAGTAGATCAATATTTGCTCGCCTTTGGTTCAAATTAGAATGTGCTCAATATGATGTTATTCCTTTCTAATTTGTCAGAAGTAGACTTCTTTCGGTTAATTTCTATCAAAAGAGAGTAAGGAAAAAATAATAAATGGACAGAATTGTCGTGAAATGATGAACTAATCATTTTGGGCAACTAATCTGACAAAATTAGCAGGTTCATATTGGACTGAGAATGGAGCTTATCTGACCAATTTTTCTTTCGTGAAATGCTTCCAAGCGCTATTCCATGGTTGAGGCTACTTTCTTGAAAAAACTGTTCAAATTCCTTTAAGCTGATCATATCAATTTTTAGCTATAAAAGGCCTTAAAGTTGGTCCTGTATCATGTATTATGTGGAGCTATAATTTTCCCTGTACATAGTGCAAAAACCTGAGCTGCAGTTTGTGGACCCCTCACTTCTTGATTATATTGACTAGGAAAATGATTTAATCAAGGAGTTGACTTTTCACTGGATGAGATCCCTTGGAAAAGGGATTTGGAACCTCAAAAAGGGGCCTCATTGTATGAAGCAGTCATTGGTAATCCACTTTTAATGTGTCTAGAAGATTCTAGTGGATTGTATGGGTAAGCATCTAGCTTGGGATGCCTAAGTGCCTTAAGCCATGATGTCACTTTTGTTTGATATCTCTCGCTGCACCTCCTAGCTTTGTTTCCATTTATACGATCTGATTTCTATCTGATGAAGTGAACCACTGAGATTAATAAAAAAAAAAAATTGTTTTCCCTACGATTAATTCTGCTGCTCTATGTTTCTATCTTCCTTAGGTTTTAAGCTTGGCTCTGAAAAACACACTACCGAAGTAATGGTCGATAAATCGGGAACATTGCGCATGACATCTGGTATCGAGGGATTATCAGTTCTAAAGACAACTAAGGTAATCTCAGTTACACATCTGCCTTTATTTCTCCTTGCTTATCTGCTTCTAAATACCTCAAAAAAGAAGAAAGAATAAGATTCTGCAGTTAACTAAAAGCTTTTTACAGTAGTCCTACTAAGATACACAACCCTCCTCTAAGAAAGAAAGAGATATGTTAGTCTCCTTGGGAGTAGTTTCTTAGTTTGTTTTTTCTTTTTGACTCCCCCCACCTCGCGGTGGTAGTGAAGTTGAGGGGCTATGGATCAGGGCCAAGGCAACAAGGGTAGTACTCTCATAAATGACGATGAAATAGCCGATTTACAGTTTGAGATGGTTTACATGTGCGTCAGACAAGATCTATCTGGCCCTGCAGAAGTCCTTACTCTTTCTTACTCCAAAATTAGAGCCTTAGCACCTACTATAATTCTTCCTATGGGAATTAGGAACAAATTCTTTCTCTTTACACGAGATTAAGAGTTTGAAGTACACCTAAATTGGTACGCCACCCTAAACAATTGGCTTCCAAAATTTCATTCATGATAAGTGCATTATCCATTTTCATAACAAATAGCTTATTGAAACAGTCAGGTTTTGAAGGATTCATTAGGGACAAGTACACTATGTTGCCTGAAACACAGGAAAGAATGATGGCTACAGAGGTCACTGCATCTTGGAGGTAAATTATCCATCTTTTTTTTTAAAGAGATGACGTGTTAAACTTTTCTCTTTCTGACATGAATGAGATTTTAGTCTTGCCCTTGTTAGTTGTTCATCGTTTTGTTGATCGTGTTGTGAACCTGAAATTGGTTCATGTAGGTACTCTTTTGAATCTCTCTCAAGTCTTCCCTTGAAGCCTCTGTATTTCACAGAGAGATACATGGATGTGAAGGAGGTCCTGCTTAACACATTCTTCGGCCCATCTAAGGGAGGAGTATACAGCCCTTCTGTTCAAGCCACACTTTATGAAATGGCAAAGGCTGTTCTTGGAAGGTCTTTCTCTCGAATTCAACTCATAAGATGCTTTCCTAGCAGGCTAGCACACATACAAGAGAAATGAAACCTCTAAGACGCTCTATTTGCATCTTCAGGTTTCATAATTGCTAGGCATCCTTATGCTTTTGTTGGCATTATTCTTTCAGGTTTCCCGACATTTCATTCATTCAGTTGAAGATGCCAAATCTCCATTTTCTGCCAGTCAATTTGTCAAGCAAAGATAATCCAGTAATTGTTAAGGTAAGTTTCTCTTCCCTCATTCGCTGGATTGCTGTGTGCTTAATGCAGTGAATTTGACAGCCAAGTTATTTTCTAACCCTGTACGGTGAAATTTATCAGGCAAGATCTTTTTCAAAACTGAACCGGTTTCCATGAGAAAAAATGGGTCAATTATTTAAACCTCCTCTCTAGCTTAGCAAAACCAAATAAACCTTAGTTTGGGAAAATACTTTAAGCTTCCCCTCTGTAGCAACAGAAGCGGACATTGTCAAGTTTGAGAATAATTCGACCAAAATGGCGCCATTCACGTGTGTTGATTCTTTAAGCAGTTTTGAATGATATATACAGTCTACATATAAATCTAAAAGGAAAGAAAATTTGCCAAAGGGAAGAAAAGAAAGATAAGAAGATCAATGGAGAAACTGAGCTGTTTTAGGAGAGGGCAAGACAGACTGGGTTAGAAGTGGGTGGGAAGGGACTAAGAGTCAGGGGAAGGCAAAGCTGATGGGGAAAATGAGTAGAGGAGTTATGGCTGGGCTTAGGAAGGGGAGCGATCATTGTAAGAGAATTGGTGGAGCTGGGATAGAAGATTCTGAGTGATAAGATCCAATTTTATTAATGTTAAACAGAAATTCAAAGTAGATATTGAAAAACATCAAAGTTGATGCTTAGTAGAATGCACAAAAGCTAGAGTAGCCTACACTGGCTAAGAAGAAACTTCAACAACACGTGGATGTTCTCTTTACCTGCTTTGGATAAATACTACTGTGACTTTTTCGAAGCATTGAAAACATGTTATTACTGGAGGGGCGGCCTGCACGGATTGCCCTGGCAGAAGGAAGAGAGCGGTGGTTTGCAACATCGTCAAAGGGATGGGGCAGGCGGTGGGGGTTGGGAATTAACGGCTATAGGGTAACTTGTGATTCCCACACGTTCCTCATCTGAGTATAACCAATCCACATTCTCAATTTAATAATAACTTACTGCATCATGCAAAATTGTGGTGATATAGTATCATAATGTATTGGAAAAGTTTGAAAAAAGAGAAGCTAAAGCGGTGGGTACAGTTTGATCCGCATAAATGATTCTCGAGTTACATATCTTTAATCATGTATTATACAGTTGATTCAGAATTTCAAGTTTTATTGCTGCACTGCATTCATTCAGTCATAAAGTTATGCCATTATAAGTTGATATTCTTGGGAACTATATACCTCTGATCATGTTCTTTTGAGCCTGAATCAATGGCTAATATTTAATCCGTTGGTGACCTTTCAGTTTGATAATGATGTTTATTTGCCGACGGATGAACCGCATGGAACAATTCAGGCGACTCTTAATCGTATTCGGTCAAAGATGTGAAATACTGCTGATCAAAAGTGCCCATGATGCTCATTTCTTACATTTAAAGTTGTTACACCTCAAAGCTACTTAAGGGAACCTGGAAAGAAGCAACAATGTTACATGGTTCTGATTCTTCTAATCTGCTGTACACATGTAAAATATGGGTGTGTAATTTTCTGAATCTTCGTGTAAAATAAATAAGTGATAATTGTTTCTCAAGTTGTTGGACTTCATGATTTATCCTTATGATGTAATTGGTAATTTGGCTAAAAGAAAAGCCTCCCCACCTGGATATAGATAACTATTTAATATAATTCGACCTCTTGTTTAAGTTGTGTTTGTCATGCACTTAATTATGATTATGTAACATTACTTTGCTCTAAAAAGATGGTACCGGGGAGAAGTATTTTATACTTAAACGATTCAGCGTATTAGGGTTATTTACCAAAATGATTCAAATTGTGTCGATGCAATGTTTTATTATGATTTTTTAATTATTTTTTCACCTTAAGTACTTTACAAGGTAGGGAATTAAACCTTTACGGATAAGGTGAAAATTTAGGTAGTCAATTGAGCTACTAAGATTCTTGTTTTTATTTTTTATTTTTTTTAATATTACATACCAACTAATCTACTAAGATTTCTCTTTTTTTTTCTTTCTAATTTTCTTTTGTTACATTGGGCATATGGGAAGGGGAAATTAGGAGGGAATTATGAGGTGGGAAATTAGAAAACAATAAATCCAAGGTTTAATTTATTAAGTTATTCCTATTAAATGCTTTTTGAAAATTGAGTAGTACTAAAAAGAATTTACTATTTAATAGTATAGTTGAAAATAATTAACAAATTTAGTCTTAAATTTCTGAAGCGATAATATTTTTGAGCTAAAGCGACACTTAAAGTGGGAAGGGAAGTATTTTTTAATCATATAACATGGAAAAAAATATAACCTGTTATATTACTTTTTGTATAGTTTAAAATATTTAAAACATTGAATCTTATTCAATTAAATTTCGAACAATAGTCAAATGATTTTCACCAGAAGCGAATATGACAACTAATTTGAGTTAGAGAGCTTAAAAAAAAAGAAGAGTGGCACTCACATATAATAAAAAGTCAGCATCTTACGTGTCATCTGTGTCAGCGTGATTGAGAAACACATTCTCAGTCGAAAGTATTCATATGAGTGCGGAACCATACTATTGTTAATTTTTACTAAATAGACTAAAATAAGTGTAAAAAAAAAAAAGTTACCAAAGTATATATAACGCCACTAATAGTGGCGCTACATAGTAACGTTAACTGTACCGTTACTGTGTAGCGCCACTATTAGTGGCGTTATACTGAGAAACTTACATAGCGCCATTAATAGTGGCGCTATATGTCTTTTATCCTGACCCCACCAATAATGTCCGGGTTCAATAATTTAAATGTGTATAACGCCACTTTTTGTGGCGCTATATACAAAAAAAAAAACCCGGCTAGCCATTTTCTATATAAACATCTTATAATCGCTCCAACATCATCCGGGTAAATTTATTTTTTAACTCTTCTTGCTTTCTATTGTTGTTAAATTCTCCAGCATTTTTTCATTATGTCTGAAGAACGTAGAATAAGAGTATCATTATATTGGGGGGTGAGGTTGTGATGGAGAATAACTCTGTGGGCTATAGTTTACCTGCTAAGTGTAATGTTAAATTGCCACTTTCAATTGAGTACGAAACATTGATATCGTTGTTATGCAAAAAAATGAGTGTGAGAAAACGTTCAGTGATACTCAAAGTAACCGGAAGATATCCGTATTCCGTTACGCCGCAAGGGGTTGCTTTTTACTCAGAGTTTAACATCGACGATGATGACACTTTGAGTGATTTCTTGAGGACTCCCGATGAATGCCGGGAATTTCTTGTAATCACAATGTTGGAGATGTACGTGAAGGTCGAAGACGTTCCCAAAAATGAGGTTGTGCGTAGTAGAGATAACCCCCAGTCATCGGGTGGTTATTCTGGATCAGTTTTTGCTGGACATGTTCCATATGAAAGAATTTTTCTTGATTTAAATTTATCACCGTCGGCGAATGAGCAGCGAGAAGAGAGGTAAACTACAATTTTCATTTGTGTTAATATGTATATTTTTGCGGATTGAATAAATTTTAACGCTCATTTATTTAATAGGGGGTACCGGCCGGATATGAATTTTACAAGTGAACCATCCGGTAGTCATCACCTAACTGAAAACGTCCATCATGGAATGTCATCACATTACAACTTGTAAGTGAAAAACTACAACCATATATAAAGCATTTATTAATTTAGCAACTTATATTTTTGTTGAAATGTGCAGTGAAAACGAGCAAGTTGAACTACCCGTACTCACTCAATTGCCCGAAAACGACGTATTACATCAGGATCTGGCAGATGAACAGAGTGAGGAAGAGAACAGCGATTACGATAACAATGCCGATGAATTGGGAGATGAGACACCATTTGCTCGTGAGGATGGTGATGAAGAGGACGAGGAGGAAGAACCGGATTTGAAGAGAGCCCCTCATAGACGAAAAGTGAACGAGTCTGAAGTGCCGTTTCATTCAAGTGAGATTCCTTATATTGATATCTTGCCAGCCGTGCCGGATGTGGAAGCTCTCACACGGGATTTTGATGAAATCCGTACAGCAATGTGGGATGAGTCTAGACCAACGGTGCTTGCAAAGGGGATGCTTTTTCCTGATAAAGCACGCGTAAGCAGAGCTTGTAAAATGCACAATGTTAAACAGTGTCGTGAAATGCAAGTATCAGAGTCAAGTCCGACGGTATACAAGGCTATTTGCCGCAGGTGGTTTTGGCCATGTAATTGGATGTTGCGTGCGTTGAAGAAGAAAACAGGTATGACGACTATAGTCCTGCATGATCACAGGGTCGTGGACATAACTCTGCATCTGCTGCCCCATACGATATACGGTATGCAATCCAATCGCCTGCACAAAAGTTTTTAATATAAACTACGTATTTGACTAGAAATTACTATTAAAGTAATTGATAATAACAGAAAACATACCAGAGCCTCATGTCTCCCGGCGTATGAGACGTATCGACCATCTACCTGATGAACTGGGTTCCCGATAAAAAGTCGGGAAACAGTGCGGTACCATGCCATATAAACTTCGATAGGAAAGTGTTGCGGAGCTGGGGTCAAGTCCCCTCGGCTGTCCCAAATACCCAACTGCGCTGTCAGCCAAATGTGTCGTCCACTCTCATCCTATCATCCCTCTCATAATGTAAAGGGTCCCATGCAGGCTGAGTCGGTATAGACTGCGGAAATCCAAACTGACGAAATACTCGCTCTGAGGCATGATGCTCAACAATATCGAGGCACGTGAGAGGGACGGAAGCCCTCCAAATATGGCGACCGTGCGTGCAATACGCTGGCAGGGTACCTATCAGCTCTTCGCTGTACGGCGTCCAGATGAACTATCAAATAATAACACAAACTGTTAGTTTGCGCAACACCTAGTTAAAAATAAATTGGTAAGTTTAGTTAGATATTCACCTGTGCATCCTCCAGAAAATCCAACACATCCCTACAGAACGGGAGATTATGATGGTCATGATACTCTCGTGCAAGTCTACGACGCAATACCCACCTACAAGCTAGAGGGAGATCAGGAATATGTACATTATCCGGTAGCTGTGGTAGAGGTGGCCGAAGTTGCAGAAATCGCTCCCACACCCAAACCTAAAACAGAAAGTTGACGTAAAGATTAACTCTAACTAGGTAGAATTGGAACTAAACGACAAATTATTTGAAAAAGTTGTCACCTGTAGAAGTGGCAAAAAGCCACAAACGTCTCTCTGTGTGCCCATGGATGCCCGACACATCTGCCTGTACAAAAAAGATAGGACAACACCACCCCAGCTGTAGCTGAGTGTATCATCAAAGTCCGCAATATGATGCAGAAAACGAAGGCTCACTAGGTTTCCCGAAGTGTTCGGGAACAAGACCCCCCTAAATAGAAGGAGCAACAACAGCCTCGTATATTGCTCCACATCCACCTCCGCTGAGTCGTCGGTGATAGTATCGTGGATCTGCACCAAGTGGTCTCTAATAGGGACCAACTGCATACGACTACTCCCAATTGCTACATCTGGGTCCTCGGACCTGAAGCCCGTGAGCCTGTGCAGCAACTCCATATATGCAGCCCGGTTAAAAAATCTCATGTTCCCAGGCAGTAAAACTGGCAAGCCATCGGTGGACAGGCCATATAAAATCTCGACGTCCTGGAGTGTGATGGTGGCTTCGCCGATGGGCAGATGGAAAGTGTGCGTCTCCAGTCGCCACCGCTCAATCAACGCCGTGATCAAAGCATAGTCGAGCTGTATCTGCCCAATGCTAATGATCCTATATAATCCCATTTCCTCCAAGTGATGGACCACACGGGGATGTAGAACGCGGGGAGGAGTCAAAAAATCCCACAATAAATCCACTCTCCTCCCCCGAAAAGTCTGCGTAAGCAACTCTCCCCCCATATATGCTCGGATCTATGCTGGGGCTGTAGGGGTAGTAGCTCCGACGTCCAAGGGCCGGGATGTATAGGTGCATCTATGTCGTCAACTGAAAATTCACAATTTTTAATAACTATCATTAAAATTTATGTGTGTTTTTTATAATTTAAATTCATATTTTTTAACAACTTAATTGTATAAAATTATATATAAACTTATGGGTTTCGTGCCCAGTGGTACAAAACTATCATTAATAATCTTATGTTTTTTTAATAATTTAAATTCATATTTTTTAATAACTTAATTGTAAATATATTCATATTTAAATATATATATATATAATTTTTATAATTATGGGTTTCGTGCTAGATTTTCTAAAACTCAGTGGTACCAACTATCATTAATAATTTTATGTTTTTTAAATAATTTTTATTCATATTTATTTAATAACTAAATTGTAAAATATATATATATATATATATATATATATATTTATAATTATGGGTTTCGTGCTAGATTTTCTGTGGCCCAGTGGCACCATAATTAGATATATATGGGTTTCGTGCTAGAATATAATATAATTAAACAATTACTACACAATACTATGCTACAAGGCTCTACATTTTACTACGCTAAAGGGGTCTACGTTTTACTACGCTAAAAAGGTCTACGTTTTACTACGCTAATAAAGTATACATTTTACTACGCTAAAAAATAATCTAAACTAAACGGCATAAAAACACATAAATATACATGAGGATATTAACAAACACATTTTTAGACTAATTTACATATTTTTATACAACACTAAAATTAAATTCGGATAAAATTTAACATGCTAGTTTCGGAAAAAATAAACACAAACCGAAATAGAACACATACAAATCAAGTAATATGCATTGTTATAAAAGTTACAACTTAAAATAAATCGAAATACCTCGATTTAGAATTTTTGAAATGTAGATAGATCGAAATTTTGACTCCGGAAGAATGAATCCACTAAAACACGAAGCTCTACTCGACAGTGGGACCTCAAATATTAAACTTTTATGTGACGGGGGACCCAATTTTTTTTTTTTTTTTTAAAATTAGGCCAGATCGGTGGTGTGTGTGTGTGTGTGGGGGGACCAGAAGTGAAAAGAGGTGGAAGACGGAGATGGAACGAAGAAGAAGAAGATGGGGGATTTGTATTAAGGGGTATATCGCCAATATTAATGGCGCTATGTCTTCAGATAAAAGACATATAGCGCCACTATTAATGGCGCTATGTAAGTTTCTCAGTATAACGCCACTAATAGTGGCGCTATACAGTAACGGTTCAGTTAACGTTATATATACTTTGGTAACTTTTTTTTTTTTACACTTATTTTAGTCTATTTAGTAAAAATTAACAATATAATGGTTCCGCACTCGTATTCATATTGGTCTGTCTGAATCTAGTCCTGGAACAAAGCAAAGAGAGGAGAGAAACAAAGAACTCTTTAAATTCTTCATCTACCTTGTCAGTTTTATATTACTACAATATAAAAGAGGAATGGAGAATTGACAACAATTTCTCCTTTTCCTCTTCCTTTCCCTTCCTCCAAGCTAGCATTAAAAAATTAAAAAGAATTCTGTTTGGCATTAATTCTTCTTCAAAGTAATAAGAGGAAAGCCAGGAATCTTCCTCTTCATTTTCTTGTTCTACAACTCGGGTTTTAGACTTTCTGCATTTCTTGACCTTCTAGATACCTTTAATTTTTGTTTCCCCACTTTTATTTCACACCCAATTTTTCTTTTATATAAGAGGATATTTGATGTTCTGTTCTCCCTACAAAATTAAATTGCAAATTATTCAGTAATACAATTTGGGCACAGCTTTGTTTTGTATTAAGGGCAATTGGGTCTACTATTTCTTGATTTTATTTAATAAAGTTGTGATTTTTCTTTGGAATTTGGATATGAACATGGCTGAAGGGGGAGAAAGGACAAATGTGGTAGTGATTGGAGGTGGAATTGGTGGTTCCCTTGTTGCTAAAACCCTTCAAAATGAGGCTAATGTTTCATTAATTGATGAGTAAGTATTTCTATCATTCTTTATTGATTTTCCATAGCTTGTAAATCAATGTGAATTTGCAAAGGTGTTAGCTTTGTTAGTGGTTTAGTGGTTGATTCCTTGCTGGAGGTCACGAGCCGTGGAAACAGCCCTCTTGCAGTAAGGCTACGCACAAGACCCCTGTGGTCCTGCCTTTCCCCGACCCGCGCATAGCAGGAGCTTAGTGCACCGGGCTTCCCTTTAGTGGTTTAGTGGTTGATTCCTTCAAAAATTCTGGCCTTTTATCATGACTACTTATTAAGTTTATTTCTTATTAGTTGATTAGTTTAAATAAACTGAATGAATGAAATGGAACAGGAAAGAGTTTTTTGAGATCACATGGGCAAGCTTAAGGTCTATGGTTGAACCATCATTCGCTAAAAGATCAGTGATTTCTCACTCTGAATACCTTCCTCATGCGAAAATCATTACATCAGCTGCAGTTGACATCACAGAAACTGATGTATTGACCAGCCAAGGCAGCCGAGTTCCGTATGACTATCTTGTTGTTGCCACTGGTCATACACAAAGGGGTGCTTCGACGAAAACTGAGAAGATCAGTCAATATCAAGCAGGTATTGGTTCAATCTCATCCAACGTGATTACTTTTTGTGTTCTCTTTCATCGAACTCAAAAGCTTCTGTGTAACTAGTTTTATCTTAAGACACTAACCTTAAGGAGAAGAGGGTCTTGGAGCAACGGTCAAGTTGTCTCCGCGTGATCCATAGGTGATAGGTTCGAGCCGTGTAATCGGCCACTGATGCTTGCATTAAGGTAGGCTACCTACATCACACCTCCTTAGGTTGTAGCCTGTCCTAGGACCCTGCGTGAATGCGGGGTGCTTTGTGCACCGTGCTGCTCTTATACTAACCTTAAGGAGTTCGAGGGTTTTCTGATAGGTTGTTGAAGACTCAACTGGTGATGCATTGCCATCACTTCACCAACGAGTTGTCTTGCTTACCATATCATAGTTTTGAACATGCACAATTCCCTTATTTTAGTTTGACATTTTATCTATATTATAGATGTGCATTTTATCTTCAAGTTGTTAGCAGATTTGCATAACTTCAAAAACCATATAATAGTAGAGAACTTTGAGAAGGGGGCTAAGGTATACGGGAAATAAAGGAACAAAGAGAAAAGTGAATCACAATTTTTGTTTTTCTGTTTGGGAGCCTATCAGCCTACAGAGGCTAAATGAAATTCTTAGCTCCGTTGTGTTAGCACGGCTGGCTGGATGTTATATTACTTTTAGTGTACCACTTTCTTTTTAAAGTAAAGTATACGACTTGTATACTTGACTTAAATCCACAACACTAAAGTATTACCTTATCAAGAAAAGAAAATAAAGAGAATGATAGTGCTCCGGAAAGGAGGATGACTACTTACCTACAAACGGCTGAATTATCACGGAAGAATTGAGTAATACAAATCAAGCTTTCCATTGTTCAGTAGACCCGGCTGAAACTGCACATGTTTCATGGTATATGTAACTTGTGCTTAACTCTTATTTCTTGGTTTACAGAGTATGAAAAAATAAAGGCTGCTGACTCCATATTAATAGTTGGAGGAGGGCCAACAGGTGTGGAGCTGGCTGCTGAAATTGCTGCTGATTTTCCTGCCAAGAAGGTGACGCTGGTGCACAGGGGATCAAGATTGTTAGAATTTGTTGGAGAAAGCGCCAGCAAAAAGGCACTGAATTGGCTTACTTTAAAGAAAGTTGAAGTCATCTTGGGGCAATCTGTTGATGTAAACTCTGCATCAGATGGTGTTTACAAAACATCGGGTGGAGAAACTATAGTTGCTGATTGCCATTTTATTTGCATCGGAACACCATTTGGTTCAGCATGGCTAAAAGAAACTATCTTGAAGGATAGTTTGGACAGTCGTGGAAGGCTAATGGTTGATTCAAATTTGAGGATCAAGGGTCACACCAATATCTTTGCTATTGGGGACATCACTGATATTCCGGTAAGTCGATCAAACCTTCTTTAACGTCTGTAAACCTTGGTTTCATCCCAGTAAAGCTTTAGATGTTAGCACCCCTTTCCCATGATAAATATGAAAAAGTATAATTCATCAACTATTCAAGAACTTCTGTCTATGCATCCTATGTTCTCTATTCCCCTTCTTCACAGTCATAGCCAAGGCCTGGCACTAGAACTTCAACGATTTACTTTTTCTGAGAATGTAGCAGTAATAAATGATGAATTACTAGTAAGCCCATTCTATTCTGAATCTCCATTTTCCCTTTATTTAGAAAAAAAGAGAAAGAAAAATGTCCACATTTGTCATCATAACACAACTTACCTATATTTGATATACGGTGTTTATAGAGCTAACAAGATGTCAAATCTATTATGGTACCTGCTAATGCTACTTAAGTACTTGAATCGCAGCTTAGGAAACATGATGGAAGTATTGCTATCTCCAATGCATTTCAGTAGTAACTTTAACTGCTTGCTAATATAGCTGCAGCTATTTGTTCATTGTTACTTTTCCTTCCTCTCCTTGTATAGAAAAGCCAATGCTAGTAACTAGACTTGGCTAATATGCACATATGCAACTGGATAACTAGTAGGCCAAAGCTCCAATAGATCGTATTAGCTCTTACGCCATAAGATGCATGTTATTTGCAAGACGTCCTTACTTTGTGATGGTGAAATTCAGGAACTTAAACAAGGATATTTGGCTCAAGAACATGCAAAAGTAGCTGCCAAGAGCATCACATTGTCAATAAAAGGAGTAGAAGATGATCACAAATTGGCTGTGTATAAGCCAGCCACTAAGGCATTGGCTATAGTTTCTCTAGGGAGAAAAGAAGCAGTGGCCCAATTTCCTTGTTTGTCAATCGCTGGACGCGTTCCAGGCATGATAAAATCTGGGGATCTCTTTGTTGGAAAGACGCGGAAGGGACTTGGTCTACAGCCTGATGTTTAGTTTTCTCCTATATCTGGAAATATGTGTGCTGTAAAAGTTAAACGGTTTGATATTTGTTTGTTTGTTAAGTTAGATGGTTCTTCTAACTCGTTTGGTTTTGGTTTTCTATCTTATACAAGAGTGTTCTTTTATTTCAATCCTGGTGCTGCAACATATTTCCCTTAGCAGTAGCTTCAAAAATTTAAATGCTACACAAAAATTCAGTAGTATTTTTGCATTTTCCGGGGTTGGCAGTAGGGGTTGTATATGGAGCGGGTTGGTTCGGTTTTTATCAAAATCAAACCAAACCAACTATATCGGTTGGATTGGTTCAGTTTTATCGAGTTTTTTATTACTTAAATATTATTTCAATCTTACTTTGTTAAATTTTTTATACATAAATATATGTTTAGTAAAAATTTAAAAAATTGAAAAACACATTATCTATTAAAATCTTATGGGAGAATTTTCTTAGTAACACATGATAGTTATTTTTTTAGTCATCTGACAATAATTTTTCATCGACGTACACTTTCAAGATTAACCGAATTTAGTAATTAAACATAAAAATCAATATGATACCTAAATAATAATAACCACTTCAAGTTCGAAAAAGATATAAAAAATTTAATAGATCTTGACATATGAATATGGAAGAACAAATATATTGACGCATTTCAGTAACACTTGATAAGAAAGTGATCATACAACCCACTATTTAAAGTTAATAAATATGGATCATTTTATATTCTAGAAAATATTATTTCCTGAGAATCCCAAATATTTCTAGACATTATTTTAAAAGAAAATTCTATATAAAAATCTTAAAAGTATATATTTATATGTCGGTTTGATTCGGGTTTTTTTATTCAATACCAAACTAAATAAAACCAAACCTAGTCGCATTTTTTAATCGGTTTAATTTGACTTTTCGGTTTGGTGCAGTTTTGATTCGATAATTACACACATAATCTTTTGAACTTCTAGGTTCTAACACGCCAGAGGAGGATGCACCTTTAAATGACATATAAGATAATGTTTGGGAGTAAATAATTAGTTTAATGTACGCTGTAAAAGGCGTTGTCTTCAGGTAGATTCTAATTTGCACTATTTAGAGTTTCTCAATCAATACTTTGAATTCTCTCAACTGCTTTGGTTTGATTTAGAGTAAATAAAGAAAAGGAACTTTTAAAGAGAGTAAGAGATTAAAAGCCAATAAAAATAATGATTTCCTAAGTAGTGATTTTCTACCATGAAATAATAAGTACTTAACAAGTAACTAAACTTTTAGACGAATAGATACATCAGTTAAAGATTGGATAACGAATTTTAACAAAGAATAAATGTATCCTTTAAATAATTAAAAACATATTTTTCAGAAAATGATTGTGCCTTTTCAACTATATATAGGATTAGGAGCACAAAATTTGAATCACTAATTAAAATAAAAACCAACAATCTACGAACATGAAGAAAGTTTATTTTAACGAATACGAGAGCATTCTTTTATAATGCAATTTAAACTTAATCTAATACAGTCACTCCTAATTGTTTTCAACTCCTAGGACATCTTCTTACCCATTATAGCTATTTTCGCTTGCATTTTGCAAATAACCACTTGATTATCACGATAATGCAAATTGGAAGGTTTGTTTTTTCAAGAATATCTTTGATCCACATGTCTTTTAATTTCTCACACATTAATCCTACCAATAAACAATATTGTAATGTACGTAGCAAAATATAATATTTCTCACATTCAAATTAGTCCCTCTTCTTCCCTACCACGCAAGCGGTGACATCACCAACTCCCCCACTACCTTAACAATAACTTTAGATCACTATAATGTTTGTTTCCTTTTTAAAACTGTCATTTTTGTTTCTTTTTCTACTGCTTTCTCCATTTCATTTTATGCATCACTATTTTCTCAATAATTAAAAAAATATATATTTTTATATAAAGGCGGTGAAGTTTATACTTTCAAATTCGGAATTCTACCACATCGCGTTTAATTTACTGTATTCAAAATCTATTTTTGTACTTATTTAGCTAGATTTTTAACATATATACACGGCTAAGCGATTCAAACCCGTAACTTCTTCATTGGCTCCGCCCCAATTTTGATATTTGAAAATAATATATCTTTTATTGTTCTGTAAGACTATAATGAAAATGCATTTTTTTTCCTAGATGAATATGATATTGAGAGTGGATCGGAGAATCAAAAATGATTCTTTGATTGTTGAGTAAGGAAGCGCAGCAGGGGAAGGGGATAGTACCGATCTTGACTCTAATACTATTCTTCTTTGAGCAGATGTCGGCATAGGCACTGCTATTTCATCTGCAGCAAGGAGTATTTCAAACAAAACTAATGTAATGGATTCCTTATAAAAGCTACTCTGTTGGCATATATTTTTAATTTTTCCTTCCTCGTACCAACTACTATATTCTCTCTCTTCTCACAGCTTCCTGGATATTCAATGCATATATTAATTAGTAGTAGTTTCTTATAACTTATGTGATGCCTTGAGAGTGTGGGTTAATTCTCTTAGACTGATTCTAAAGACTTTGGTGAGGGAAAAAGAAAAAATCACAGAATTTATGATACTATCTGTAACTATCAAATCAATACATATTACATGTATAAACTATATATTAGATTTTGAAACATCCCGTGTGTGGCTGATAATGGGAATTCAGTTCCCTCTCTCTGTTGGCCATTTCATTAAACAATTTTAATTTTTCCCAATCTCAAATGACACAATAACAGCATATTCAACTTGTTCATAGCTTAAATTCTCAGCATCCCACTGACTCAAAGCTAGTAGCATATTCTGGCTTTTCCCAAGCGCCATTCTTTTCAAACCCATATTTCCATACGCATATTCTCCATATATAATACAACAATGCATGAAATCTTTGTGTAGGAGTTGAAAAAGAAGGCAACGCCGGTCTACACAAATTAAGCTGGAGAAGAGCAACTGGTTGTTTGTCTTTTGGATTGAAATACGGGAGCCACTCGATAAGTAGCTTGTGTAGTCTTCACCTATATATGAGTATGAATAGTGTGTAAAATCCAGTCGACTGCATTCTTCCTTACAGTAACCTCTATTTGGTCGCCGTAGAAAGACACTATCAAGGTATTAGTATTTTAAATAAGGAATCACACCTTTATAATAACATAACTTAACAAGTAAAATCAACATTTTCACTAGAGAATTACATCTTTTTCATTATATTAAAAATAAATTCACACATGAAAGATAACATCTTCAATAAGGGAATTACACCAATCAAAATAAGAAGATTAAAAAAAATATCTTCAATAGATAAATTATATCCCATAAATACAGAATTAAGTAAACTACAAGTTTCCAAAAATCAAAATCATAAATCTCATATTTTTTAAACAATACTTACAAAATTTATCACAATTTAATAGTAAAGAGATTTAAATTATATTTAATAATTTAAATATAATAAAGATATTTAAAGGATAACACAAAATTTTATGATAAAATAAAAAAAGAAGAAGATAAAAATGGAATTTGATCTCAATCCAAAAATCCTCTTTGAAGGAGGGAATCGAGAGGAGCTTTCGGTTCAAGTGAATTGTCAAAAAAACCAAGTCAAAAATAATTAGGAAGCTCACTGTTAGAGGGTAATTAGGTCATTCCAAACATAACTCCAAATATACGTGGGTCCTACTTAATTTTTTCTTCCACCCGCTCAATTTGAAGGTTTTTAAAATACTCTCACTTCCCCTTAACATAGAAAAAGGAAAATATGGCCCCACTTGAATAGGTGGAACTAGGGCATTTGCATATACTTTTTGTGTCACGTTTTAACTTGTGTCCGTTTTGCAAAAAAAATTATAAGCGTACCCACTTTTTCACATAACTTCAGCATATGAGGCTGAAGTAGCAAAGGTAATCACGCAAAACTTCAGCATTCTAGTAGCCGGGCCTGAAGTTCAGCTCTAGAGCTGAAGTTTTTATTTTGTAACTGGCAAACTTCAGCTCTTTTTGTTTGTAACTGGCGAACTTCAGCTCTAGAGCTGAAGTTTTTATTTTTGTAACTGGTAAACTTAAGCTCTAGAGTTGAAGTTTTTGTTTTGTAACTAGCGAAGTTTTTATTTTTGTAACTGGTGAACTTCAGCTCTAGAGCTAAAGTTTTTGTTTTTGTAACTGGCGAACTTCAGCTCTAGAGCTGAAGTTTTTCACTATATAAAAAATATTCATATTGTCGTTAAGATCAGTGAATAAAGGAAGTCTTTAGTAATGCCTTGTTAGTTTCACCATAAAAATAATCCTTTGTTTGTTTTTCCGTTTGATTAAGACATGCAATTATCTGTTCCTACTAAAGAGACTTGCCTGATCAACTGCTATCCTAATTCAGGTCATTTGAAGCTATCAGCTTTTGGGGGATTTTGGACTGCTCACAGAAATTACCTTCCTGGTTCACATGGGAATTTGTCAGCTGATCGTCATTTGCAGTCATCAATTTTTCACTACTCAGTGCATTTTGAAATTCTTTTGCATGTAACCGTGGCAAATTTAGAGCAAAACTTTTTAAATATTTTTGGTTCAGTAAAGTTCATTGTTTACATTAGTGAAAATTCTAGCCTTGGGGCAGCATTTTTATCTTACTTGAAGGTGCTGAGAGCCGGAGATGTAGTGTGGCAAGAAGACGTTTTACATAATTTTAGCTTTGAATTTGCCTGAAGTTACAAAGGAAAAGATATCTTTGAAGAAAACGAAGGAGAAGAAGGAGGAGGAGAAAAAAGACTGAAGTTGTTTAAAAAGTGGGTACAAGTTAAAAGCTTAAAAAAATGGATATAGGTTAAATGGGGGCGACCAAATAGGGCGCCCCGTACAATTTTTACGGTGGAACTTTGTTGAAATCCATTTGGCCTTTATGCTTAGATAAATACGACAACTTCTATGCCAACTCTTTTGAGGAAAAAAAAAAGTTCATCACTAAGAAATACTCTCTCTAAGAAAAACCACCATGAACGACACAACCACCTCCCCACTACCAGAACCGCCGGACCTTAGTTTCATGCATTTTGATACTCCTCCCAATCCTAACCATAGCCCCACCACTTCTACAACTCCAACATTCGCACAAGCTCTGTTTGCCAATAACCAATTCACCCACTTCACCAACACATGTCATCAAATCCATACCAATATTAATCTTACGGATGGAATAACAAATAATCTTCACCGCAACACCTTTATACCCCTTATGTCAGCTGACAAATCTCGCTTCTATTCCCCATGGAAATTCTCAGTCATTGTTAAAGTATTTGGAAGGAAAGTAGGATATCAAACCCTACGGTCTAAATTACTTACTCTTTGGAAGCCTAAAGAAGACTTCCCACTAATTGATTTGGGGTCTGATTTCTTTCTAGTTAAATTCCAAAAGGAAGAAAGCATGCTCAAAGCCTTACACAATGGACCTTGGCTTATATTCAACCACTTCCTCTCCGTTCACAAATGGGAACCTAAGGGTCGTTTGGTTTGAATACGGTTTATGCCGAGATAAGTTATACTGGTATAAGTTATGCTGGGATTATTTTATATCTATTATTTGGTATGTTGTATTAAATATGATAATTGCATAATTTAAGAAGAATGTATAAGTTATACCGGTGCTAATTACCCCATCCCCTATAAGGTATAAGTTATTCTGGTGTTAATTTTAATCTTGGGATAAATTATACCTGGTTTGCTAGCCAAACGAAGTATTAAGATGGTATTAAATTTTTATACCAGCACTATACCTTCTTATACCTCATACCAAACGACCCCTAAGTTTATAGCCTCCAACACTCAGCTCACCTACACAGCTATTTGGCTTTGTTTGCCGGAACTACCTACAGAGTTTTATGACTTTGAAATTCTTCAACGAGTGGGAGAAAAAAATGGTACACTCCTAAAAGTAGACACTTGCACCTCGACAACTATAAGAGGGCGATATGCACGAATATGTATAGAAGTACCTTTGGAGATGCCACTAAAAACTCATGTGTACATAGGTACACATAGACAACAAATTCTATGTGAGGGGCTCAACATGCTATGTATACTATGTGGTAGGCTAGGCCATACTAAACTTTTCTGCTCCTCTATATCCACTCCTTCATCTACACTTCCTCAACCTTTGCAAACCATTAATCTGAACGAAGCTCTCACCACATCCACATCCACATCACATGCAACTACATCTGAAACTAATAACCAACCAATTACACAAATAGAAGAATGAAAAATCATCACCTTCCCACAAAAGGCCCGCATGCGAGGCAAATCTCACTCAACCAACTAGGTACGTACATCACCAATGGTGACTGACGGCGTGAGATTCACAAGTATGGCCCCTAACTTGTCACCCCCAAACCCTACTAACCCAGGCCTAATTACAAAAGTCTTAAATAATAAAATTAGCCAGAATGACCTTTCTAACTAGCCAAAGTTTTTTAATGAAATCACCCTTAATTTAATCTTGGAAACTAACCAAAGAGATCAAACAGGCACAAATACATGCCCAAATGACATGGACCTTCAGATAAGCCACTCCAATAGCCCAAAGCACCCTAAAAACCCATTCATGAAATCTACAGCCACAATTGCTGATTCATTCCCATGCACATACCAAATGCAACTACTAACCTACACGTGGACAACTCAAATGCCACCTTGACAAATGTAGGCTCTCCTATGTTATGACATCACCTCCACCATCCCTAACACAAACCAACCTTCCCACACAAAGCCAAATGTCCAAACTCCACACCAAAAACAATGATTCACTGATTGACAAAGCCCAATACCCTAAGCAAGGAAATGACATTGGACCTTCACATAAACCAAACTCACATGACACTATCCCTACACTACTCCCATCAAATCAACTGCTAAACTCCACCTCTATCACGACCCAAATTCTCCCTCTATCAATTTATCATAATGACACCTAGTCTCTACGACTAGGTAAGCCTAACATTTGCGGAAATAAAATGAAAAACATAAGAATTATCAATTAATAGTAACAAATAATTTAAATAAAACATTTAAGATGCCGCTCGGTATATGCAATAATCAACTCCCGAAATATACACAACTCTCCCAAGACCCGGAATACCATAAGTCACAAGCTTCTAAAAATTTCTAACTGTTCTATACATCAATGCTTAAAGAAATTAGGGTAGAATTAACATAAGGGGATAGAGGGGGACTCCGAGGTCTGCAGATGCGGGTATATGTACGTTGAAGTCTCCTAAACAACAACAACCATGTAACTAAACTCGATGCTGGTAAGAGGTACCTGGTGTCGCACCTCCTTTTTCACCTGCGCCGACAGGGGGCGTAAAAGGGAGTTTTTCCAATTAAAGGACAATTGAAATTGAATTTATTATTTAATTCAGAGTCGCCACTTGGGAGATTTATGGTATCCCAAGTCACCGGTTGAATCCCGAATCGAGGAAAAGATTAACTCTGTATCACAGTCCGCGAACCAGAAATCTGGATAAGGAATTCTGTTAACCCGGGAGAAGGTGTTAGGCATTCCCGAGTTCCGTGGTTCTAGCACGGTCGCTCAACTGTCATATTCGGCTTATTTATCTGATTTTAATTCATATTGAACCTATGTGCAAATTTAAACTTCTTACCGCTTTTATTATTGTTATTTTCCAACGAGAATTGCAACGTCGTAAAAACACATCTCGATCCACATCACATCAATGCACCCGTGGTTGTTGACACATCTCGATTCCGTTGAGATTTGGATTTGGGTCACATAAATGTGCACCCGAGTTTAAGAAAGTAAATTATTAAAGGCGCGCCTAAAGCGACTAGCGTATCATTATTTTGGGTGAGGCCGTGAAATTTTGCTAAATGGCCCATCCCGAAGTCTAAGTAATTTTACCAACACGTATAGAGGGCCCCGTAGCTTGTGTATTTTTGTTTGTCGAGGCTCGTCTCATTTATTTTAAAAGGACAATCCTAAAGTGACTATATTTTTCTATTAAGTTCGTCTCTAAAATAAAAGAGAAGAGGTCCTAATTAGTTACATGTTTATAAGCTCGTGCCTCTTATTATTTATTAGATTAAGACAAATGCAAACGGAAAATTGCAACAGAGCTTACTCAAGGGAGATTGTATCGTTCCTTATTCTATTAGTTAATAACACTAAAGTTGAGATTATGAATAGAACACGAGATTGACACCCAGTAATATCAAAACAAACTAACTATTCTTTGATTAATTTAAACTAACATTATTAGATGAATTGAACTATTGGAATTAACTATGTGTAATACAAAGCCATTTTTTTAAATTCTTTTTACGACTTGTCGAAGAAATGCGTCAATGCTTAAAAACTGACATCAGGCTAACATCAATCACTAACATTTGAGAATATTAGTTACTAACATTATTCACATTGCTATTTAAAATGATGTTACTTACTCAAGTGAACTCGCAATTTCAGAACTAACCCTATTAAACCAACATGCTGATTTCCATGAACTATTTGAACCTGTTTTGTGGCATAACCTATTTGAAACTATTACACGACTACTGAAAAAGAATTAACTACACTATATTTCATAACTAGTAATCACAAACTAAGATTAATTACAGTTGATATTCACATATTTGTAGAAATAGATTCAACAGTCCAGTTTATGCATTCCAAAGTCATTCTAATACATACTATGCGATATCAAGTGAACTACTGCTTATACATTAAATTAAACACAAAGAAACATGAGAAATTCAGAAATCCATTCCAACAACTCTTTACTTCCTTTCCATTAAATTTGAGAGCTTTAGAACATGTACCTGGATAATGGAAATACAAGAAGATGAAGGAGCAGTCAGTAACAGTAGTAACACAACAAAACAACAACAACCCAACAGCAGCAATTCAAACCAAATTCGAGGCTCAGAAAAATTTGAAGAAAAACAAACAAGCTCGATAGAACAGCCCCAAAAGTTTATAAAAGACTAAACAGCAACAACCATCATCACCACAAATAGACTCAACCACGCGTGTATTAAACCCAAAACTGAACTCGTAGACCATTGAACCAATTAAACATTCAAAAAGGAATCAGGTTCACTGTCCCGAATTCGAGTTACTCCTACAGATGCAATGGAAAACCCTATCTTTCTTTTTGTTTTCCTCTTTTTAAACTCTCCAGCACTCTTTTAAGATTTTCAGAATCTTTTTTTTCCTAAACTGTGTAAAACTCCTCTTATTTATATCCAAACTTTCTTAACTTTCCAGCTCTTAGGAGCATTAACTGATTAAGAAAGTATTTCCCTCCATGATATTCCCTGCAGCCCATTATCAAGTGTCTTCTTGTTTGAAGTTATTTTGTTCCCCACACTTGCATGCCTTGTTCCCCACTACTATATGTCTTGTGCTCTTTTTAATTCACTTGTTCCCCACTACCCTTATCTTTTCTTTATTTAATTCCATTATTCCCCACTACTATATGTTTTGTCCCCCACTATATTAAACAATGTATTATTTTAACATTATTAGTGCTTAGTGGACGAAGCACTCAAATTAATCATTTTTTAAGATTTTAAATCCCAAAATACACCTGAAACTACTGAAATTACCATCCTACCCCAATCCCTTTTAATCTGTACTATAAACCATATCAGCTATAACCAAATCAAGCCTAACAATTGATTAATTGAACACATGAAACTAACTTCCAATCAACAACATTAAGACAATTCAACAAAGCCAGATTCATATCAAAACAAACTTAGCAGAACAAACAAGTAGATCCAAATCACTAAACACAATCATCAATTGAACTCAAAACAGTAGGAAAGTTGTCAAAACGCACGCACATATAATTTCAATGAATAAGCCGTAGGATACTTCATGCGAAAATTTTATCAAAATGAACTCACATATTAAATCAAAACCACAAATAGGTCCGTGAATAGCATAGATTCGAGGTAAGAGATATGACCTTTACTACTGCACTTTCTTGCTCTGTTACACACAGTGAAAACGAAATTCCAAAGAAAAAGCAAAAAAAATTTGTGAACGAGCTATGGCTGACCTTTATGCTAATGATCCGACGTCGAACAATGATGAACTTCCGATGAAACACAACTTCGTTCAGGGCACTATTTCGACGCTTGATTAACAGACACGGACTCGAACGGAACCTCGACGCACTGCTTTGACGTACGACTGAGCCCGACCTCGGATGGCTGGTCTCGTTTTGGACTAGAGGGTGGTTATGGAGAAGGACTGGGAGACGACGAAGAGGTCGTTAGCGTGACAGTGGAGCTGGAGCAGCAGTGGCTTGGAGATGTTGCTGCTCGCTGCTGCTCGACGGAAAAGGGTGGTCGATGGTCAGCTGGCGACGGGCTGGCTTGGCTGGAGGTGAACGACGAAGTGAGGAAGACGTGAAGCAGTTGATGATGAAGCTCAGGCGTGGTGGTTTGGAGATGGACGTTCGTCTGTGGTTAGAGAGCTGATGGAGTCAACGGTGAGGCTGGTTGGTCGCGTCGCTGGTTTGGTGGTTCGTCGACGGGAATGGAGATAGCAGTTGCTCGACTGAAGAGTGGTCGACAGGCGTTCGAGCTGGAGTTGCTCACTGGTGGTTATGGGGATAACAAAAGCAGACTGGTCGCTTGGTTTCGACGACGAGGCGGAGGCTGGGCTGTTGGTGGTCGCCGCTGGAGAAGACGATGAAGAAGATGAAGTAGCAGGGGTGGGGCGGGTGTCTTTCTTTTTAGGGTTTTTTTTGTTGTTGTTAGGGAATGAGAAATGAAAAATAAAAAAGGGGGGGGGGGTTGGGGTTCGTTTGGGTTATGGGGCGGACCAGGTCGGGTCGACCCGGTGGGGGTTTGGTTCTTTGGTCCTGTGGTTTAAAATTGAAGAAAAGACCCAATCCGATTTTCTTCTTCTTTTATTTCCATTGCTTTTTTTTTTCTCTTAAAATAAAACTAAAATTCTAAAAATTCTAAATTAACCAATAGAACTAAATTAATTTATAAAAGTACTAATTAACTCTTAATAACAATTAAGACACAATTACATAGCAATTAACGATAAAATCACACAATTTGGACATTAAATGCTAAAACTGCAACGTACATTATTTTTATGATTTTTGTTCTTGTAAAATCAACTTAATTACTCCTAATTGTAGAATCGAATCCTAAATGCAGATGCAAACATTTTTGTATTCTTTTTATTAATTTAACACATAAACATGCACGAACGAAATGCATACAATACAAAATTCACAACAATTGCAAACAACACAAAATTTATTTTATTTTGAATTTTTTGGGAGTAGTTCTCGTAGGACAAAAATCACGTGCTCACAGCTGCCCCTATTTGTCCGAAAACACGAAGGGTTTTCGTGCAAAGATAAAGTGAGCGGATACGAGCGACTTTTGCCCGTTGGACTACTCCGTGTGAAGCATTTTTTTGAAAGACTTAACCGAACCTTTGCTTCGAAGGTTTCCTACATATCCCTGGCTAAAAGGGAATCAGGTTAATGTAGTTCGAGAAGTTTTGGGTAGCTGAGACTACCAGGGGACTGCCTTTTGCTGTTACTGCTGTTGCTGCTGATGTTACCTCTTACTGACCTCCTTATTACACCTTGATGAAAGATAAAGAAGTTATAGTAAGCTATGATCTATGCATTACAAAGATTTATTCTCAAACTTGGTCATGTGACTGGTGTTGCCTCGTTGCCTTGTGTTTCATCTGATGTTGCTTTTACTTCTGACTTGACTTGTATTCTCCCTTGATCGCCGATCTCGAACTGTTTATTTCCTTCTTGTGAGCTTCGCGTTATTTTCCTTCGAATCTTGAACTGCCTTCCTCTGCTGGGGATTTTTGTTGTTTCCCGCTGCTTTTCTGACTTCAACAACAATTACTTCTTAAAATATAACACCTCCATTCTCCAGGCGGGCTCCTGACTTCAATAACTTCTTAAAAATATAACACCTCTATTCTCCAGGCGGGCTCCTGACTTCTTCAACTTCTTAAAAATATAACACCTCTATTCTCTTAGCGGGCTCCTGACTTCAATAACTTCTTAAATATATAACACCTCTATTCTCCAGGCGGGCTCCTGACTTCAACAACTTCTTAAAAATATAACACCTCTATTCTCCAGGCGGGTTCCTGACTTCAATAACTTCTTAAAGATAACACCTCTATTCTCCAGGCGGGCTCCTGACTTCAACAACTTCTTAAAAATATAACACCTTCATTCTCCAGGCGGGCTCCTGACTTCAACAACTTCTTAAAAATACAATACCTCCATTCTCCAGGCGGGCTCCTGACTTCAACTATTTCTTAAAAATGTAACACCTCCATTCTCCAGGCGGGCTCCTGACTTCAACTATTTCTTAAAAATGTGTTTTAATCGATGTTGTTCCTTCCTGCCTCCCGAACCATTTTCCTTCTAACGTGAATCATCCTCTTTCAACTGCTTCCCTCAAAACTGGTGTCTTATTCCTCCGAAAACTGCTGGGGATAACCCCAGTGTTTTACTCACAACTATGTTATTTTCCTTCTTCATAGACTACTTCCTTTAAAGCTGGTGTCTTCCTTCCACTGGAACTACTTCCCTCAAACTGGTGTTTTCACTTCTCTGAAACCTGCCGGGGATAACACAGCTGGGGGAATTATCTTCCTTCTTTAAGACTAGTTACTTTCCTCCCTTTAACAATGGTGGGGATAACACTGATTCAAAGACCACTACCCTTAAAACTCGGGTTATCTTGCTTCTTCCAAGATTGCTTTCTTTAAAACTTATATTGTCTTCTCCCGTATACTGCTGGGGATTCCACTTCCTTCAAAACTTGTGTAATCTTCCATCTTCCCCAAGTGGCTATCTGATTTCAAGAAAATATTTGCACTGAGAGAAAATTTTCTGCCCCAGTTTGATAATCTTCTTTGTGGCTATGTCTTCCTGTTGTCAATAACATTTCCTTTCCCTGCTTCAAATCAAAAAAAAATTTGTTAGTTTAAAACGCGGTGAGTGGTCGTGCCACTCCTACTGGGGATGGTTTTTTCCCTTTTTCTTTTCCCTGCTTTGCGCTTTATTACAAAACTTGTTGGGGATGATATTATTTGCTGGGGATGATATTCCTGCCGGGGATGATTTTTTCTTTTCTCTTCCTTCCCCGCTCTGTGTTGTCCGACCATCGCGGAACTTGGTCGATAATCTATCGGAGTTGTTCCTTCATCTCGCAAATCTGCTGGGGATCCTCTTGGAGTTTGATCCATAACTTTTCCACTGTTCCTTCTCCAACTTCCCCTGGAATCCTAGACCAATCCATCATTTGGTCTTGCAACGAACGTCTTTCTCGTTCCATTGCATTATCTTTGGCCCGTCCTATCCACATTGTGCTTTTGCACCATCTTGACAACTGGTAATAAGCTCTGAAAATCCTTTTCATAAACAAACTGCTGGGGAGATAAAGTCTTTAGACCAAAAATGAAAAAATGATGATTTCAAAAGATAGAAAAAGAAGAAGTCTTTCTGAACAAATGCTGGGGAAAAGGAAAGAAAAGAACTTATCTGAATGATATAACCGATCCCAACGATCATGTCGTGCATTCTGGATTAATCAACCCACTCTATTTGATCAATCAATCTTTCAGACGGCCTCATCTTGCTGGGGATAAACATGCACTCAACTCTTTGCCAAATGCGGATCCTTTCCACCAATCTTGTCTTGTTGCCTCATAGTGCCCTTCGAGGGGTTTTCACTACTAAGACTCTCTCATTTCTCTTAACTCCCGTCGCCTTATGGTGCCTGTGAAGGTTTTCACCGATAAGACTCTCTCGTTTTATTTCTCTCAACTTACGTCGCCTTATGGTGCTTGTGGAGGTTTTCACCGATAAGACTCTCTCATTTTATTTTATTTTTTCCAGCAGGGGATCAGAGTGTTACCGATATGACTCCCTCTACTGGGGATTCTTTCGGCTACCAATTCATTTCCAGCTTATGATCCTCTTCTCTGCTGGGGATCAAAGTGTTATTCCTGACTTCCGTTTGCATGACTTGGCACTTCTCGGATACTGATCGGGAGGTCTTTTTTGGACATCAATATGGGTTTTTATGTATGGCTAAAAGAAAAAAGGGTAAAAGGTTCAAAATAATTTTGATGGGTAAAACATTACAACTTCTGGAATTTACTTTCTTTCCCAAAATTATAAACACAACTTCTGCCCCAGTTTTTCTTGTTTGGGGATTTTTTGTTTTTTGTTACACTATGACCGAGCCGTGAGGCGCCTACATATCCTTCTTTGAGGAATCAGGTCAAACGTAGTTCCCAATTCCTTTGTTTTTCTTGTGACTTTTCTTTTGTCTTTATTATCATTATTTTTCTCTTATCTTTTTCTTTCATTTTCATTACTGATTCCAAAAGAGGGGTATGAAAGAAATAAATAAGGCTCAAAAGGGGAAGCAAAGGTTAAAGTGTTTGGATAGAAGAAAGAATTGCCTCCGTCATTTCATTCTACGATAAATGCCAAGTACAAACAAACATCAATTACAATCAAAAGAAATCATACATAATATCTCTTAACTGCGTCCGCATTGATAGCCATGTCGATGCATTTCCCTTCGATATCTGTTAAACATAAAGCGCCATTGGACAAAACTCTGGTTACAATGAATGGCCCTTGCCAATTCGGGGCGAACTTGCCTTTTGCTTCGGCCTGATGTGGCAGGATTCGTTTCAACACCTGCTGCCCCACTTCAAATTTTCTGGGGCACACCTTCTTGTGTAGGATCTTGCCATTCTCCTTTGATACAGTTGGCCATGGCATACTGCTGCCAATCTCTTTTCAACAATCAGGCTCAACTGCTCCAATCGGGCTTTGACCCATTCATCATCATCAATTCCAGCCTCAGCGACAATCCGAAGGGATGGAATTTCAACTTTCGCCGGTATCATTGCTTCAGTTCCGTACACCAACGAATAAGGAGTTGCACCTACTGAAGTGCGAATAGTAGTGCGATATCCCAACAATGCAAATGGTAGATTTTCATGCCATTGTCTCGAACCTTCTACCATCTTTCGAAGTATCTTCTTTATGTTTTTGTTGGCTGCCTCAACTGCTCCATTCGCCTTAGGGCGATATGGTGTGGAATTGCGGTGTGTAATCTTGAACTACTGACATACTTCTTTCATCAAACCGCTGTTAAGATTAGCACCATTGTCCGTGATGATCACTTTTGGGATCCCAAATCTACAGATGATATGGGAATGAACAAAATCTACCACTGCCTTCTTGGTTACCGACTTGAAAGTCTTAGCTTCAACCCACTTAGTGAAATAATCGATGGTCACCAGAATGAAGCTATGACCGTTGGTAGCTGCCGGCTCAATAGGTCCAATGACATCCATGCCCCAGGTAACAAATGGCCATGGTACTGACATTGTATGCAACTCTGTCGGCGGAGAATGAATCAAATCTCTATGTATCTGAGACTGATGGCATTTTCGCACGAAATTGATACAATCACGCTCCATAGTGAGCCAATAGTACCCTACTCGGAGAATCTTCTTCGCCAACACGTATCCGCTCATATGTGGCCCACAAACTCTAGCGTGTACCTCTGTCATAACTGTCGTGGCTTGACTAGCATATATACATCTCAATAATCCCAAATCTGGTGTTCTTTTGTACAACACTCCTCCACTGAGGAAGAACCTATTTGCCAATCGCCGAATGGCTCTCTTTTGATCTCCGGTGGCCTGCTCCGGGTATATCCCCATCATGAGGTATTCCTTGACATCGTAAAACCATGGCTCGCCATCCATTTCTTCCTCTATCATGTTGCAGTAAGCATGCTAATCACGAAACTGGATATGCAATGGGTCAACATGAATTTTGTCTGGGTAGTGCAACATCGATGCTAAAGTGGCCAAAGCATCTGCAACCTCATTATGAACTCTTGGGATGTGCCCGAACTCCACTGATCGAAATCATTTACTCAGATCAAGCAAGCATTGTCGATATGGTATGAGCTTCAAATCCCTTGTTTCCCATTCACCCTGAATCTGATGCACCAGGAGGTCCGAGTCTCCCAAGACCAAGACGTCCTGGACATCCATGTCCGCAGCTAACCTTAAACCCAAAATGCATGCTTCGTACTCAGCCATATTGTTGGTACAAAAAAAAATGAAGCTGAGCCGTAACAGGATAGTGATGCCCTGTTTCAGAAATAAGCATAGCTCCTATTCTGACTCCTTTCATGTTAGCAGCCCCATCAAAGAAAAGTTTCCAGCTTGGTTTTCAGCTTGTTCTAGTTCATCAATATACATCACCTCTTCATCAGGAAAATAAGTCCTCAGCGGCTCATACTCTTCATCGACCGGGTTCTCGGCCAAATGATCGGCCAATGCCTGGGATTTCATCGCAGTCCAAGTCACATAGATTATGTCAAACTCTATGAGCAAATTCTGCCATTTTGCAAGTCTTCCTGTCGGCATAGGCTTTTAGAAGATATACTTCAAGGATCCAAGCGTGAAATAAGGTAAGTAGTGTAGGATGACAAATAATGTTTCTACTTCTGTGCCACCCAAGTTAAGGCGCAACATGTCCTTTCCAAGTGAGTGTACTTAACCTCATAAGCTGTGAACTTCTTGCTAAGATAATAGATGGCCTGCTCCTTCCTGCCGGTGACGTCATGCTACCCCAGTACACATCCAAATGAATTTTCCAAGACTGTCAAGTAAAGAATCAAAGGTCTCCCTGGTTCTGGCAGAACCAGCACAGATGGGTTTGTCAAGTAACCCTTTATCTTGTCGAACTCTTCTTGGCACTCGTCAGTCCACTTGATCGCAGCGTTCTTCCTTAACAACTTGAAAATAGGCTCACAAGTTGTCGTGAGCTGAGCAATAAACCTGCTGATGTAGTTCAGCCTTCCTAACAGACTCATCACTTCAGTCTTGTTCCTCGGAGGGGGCAAATCTTGTATGGCTTTGATCTTTGATGGGTACAACTCGATGCCTCGCCGACTGACTATGAATCCTAACAGCTTTTCGGATGGAACACCAAATGCACACTTGGCGGGGTTAAGCTTGAGGTTGTACCTGCGAAGCCTCTGGAAGAATTTCCTCAAATACTTGACGTGGTCGGCCTGATGCTTTGATTTTATGATCACATCATCTACATATACCTCAATCTCCTTGTGTATCATATCATGAAACACAGTAGTCATTGCCCTCATATAAGTTGCCCCAGCATTTTTTAAACCAAATGGCATTACCCGGTAGCAATAAGTTCCCAGGGTGTGATGAATGCCATCTTCTCTGCATCCTCTTCATCCATTAGAATCTGATGATACCCGACATAGCAATCCACAAAAGATCTGATCTCACACTTGGCAAAATTATCGATCAAAATGTGGATGTTGGGTAGTGGGAAGTTATCCTTCGGACTTGCTTTGTTGAGATTGCGGTAATCAACGCATACTCTGATCTTGCCATCCTTCTTCGGCACATGCATAACATTAGCCAACCAAACAGGATATCGGGTGACCCGGATAACCTTTGCATCCAACTGTTTGGTAACTTCTTCTTTAATCTTCACACTCATATAGATTTTGAATTTCCTCAACTTTTGCTTGATGGGTGGGAACGCTAGATCAGTGGGCAATTTGTGGACCACTAAATCAGTGCTTAACCCTGGCATGTCGTCATATGACCACGCGAAAACATCTTTGTACTCAATGAGTATTTTGATTAACTCCTCCCGGATTTTTGCTCGAGGTGGACACTTATTTTAGTCTCTCGGATATTGTCCGTGTCTCCTAAATTGACGGCTTCTGTGTCATTTAGATTGGGTTTGGGTTTTCTTCGAAGTAAATTAACTCCTCACTAACTTCTTCGAATGCTTCATCCTCATCATCATATTCTGATTCGTAATCGCAATCTACTTCTTGAACTATCATTTCAGAATCAGATTGATTTTTAAGACTGGGCTGAGAATTCCTTATGCACTCCATGTCATTAAGACCAGTAAAAAGAGAACGGTACAGAAAAAGAAAAGAAGAAAACAAAATTAAAATAAAATAAGGAACGAAGAAGAAACTTTTTTATTTTATTGAATTACGGGATAATAAGGTTTCACACTTCGATGAACACAACAAAATGAAAGAAATATGGACTACAACCCTGGAATAATCCAGAAAACGGGAAGGAAAATCTGAGCCAACTACCAAGACTCCCTCCGTTTGCCTTTGGCCCCACAAACTGCACATCCGCCTTGCTGGACCCCTCCCCAAATTCTACCATGTTGATTTCGATGAATAATCTTTCGAAACCTTCATTTAAGTCTCCATCTGCGCCAATTAATGGCCCTGTAATCTTGGACAACAATTGCTTTTTGATGCTCAACCTGAAAAAAGATCTAGACAGGCGTGGGATTGGCTTGGGAAGGACCCAACCTCTTTTCTTCAACTTGCGGGCCCGTCTCACATCCGCCATGGTAGGCTTGAACCCTAGCCCAAAGGTATCCAGATTTTTGGGCAAAGAAACCGGTTAAACAATACCCTGAAGATCAGCCCCTAAACCTTTGCCTGGCACAAACCCGTTTTTCAACATCTCTGAGGCTACCATGACAGTCGCAGCTGCTATTTTGGGGAGTGAGATACTTTCACCCTCGGGAATTTTGTCCACTGAAACTGTATCGAAAACCTGGTAGACCCACGACCCCTTATCATCGTCAGTCTCTATGAAGGGTACGATGGCATCACTTACGGCGCTTGTATTGTCTTCCCCATGTACTACAATCTCTTGCCTATCCTATTCGAATTTGACCATCTGATGTAATGTAGAAGGCACTACTTTGGCAGCGTGGATCCATGGTCGCCCCAACAGAAGGTTATATGACACTGCCACGTCTAACACTTGAAACTCCATGGTGCACTCGACCGGACTAATTGTTAGTTCAAGCATGATGTCACCCACTGTGTCTGTATCACCACCATCAAACCCTCGAACATAGATGCTGTTCTTGTGAATTCTGCCACCATCGACCTTCAGTTTATTCAAGGTGGTCAACGGACAGATATTGGCACTAGAACCATTATAAATCAATACTCGAGTGACTACCGAGTCTTCACACTTCACAGTCAAATAGAGGGCCCTATTATGTTCTGTACCTTCCACGGGCAACTCATCGTTTGAAAAAGTGACCCTGTTGACCTAAAAAATCTTGTTTGCTATTTTCTCCAGATGGTTCACAGAGATCTTATCCGGAACGTGGGCTTCGTTCAGAATTTTCATCAATACCTGGCGATGCTCATCTGAATGGATCAACAAGGATAACAATGAGATCTATGCCGAGGTCTTTCTCAACTGCTCCATAATGGAGTAATCTTGCGCCTTCATTTTCTTTAAAAATTCTTCCGCCTCTTCCTCGGTAACTGGATTCTTTGTTGGTACTGGATTGGCCCTTCTTAACTCTGTGGGAGAAAAACACCTTCCCGAACGAGTTAGACCTTGGGCTTCACACACTTCTCCTTTGACTTCTTTCCCTTTGTAAATCACCGTCGCTCGTTCATAATTCCAAGGAATAGCCTTGCTGTTGATCACTGGAAGTTGAGTTACCGGTTTTATAATGACAGGCTCTGTGCGGGCACCCTTCACAACCACAATAGGTTTACTTGCAACCCCTGACACTACCACTTTAGTTTTCTCTGATTTCATTGCAACAATGCTTGGCGACCCTCTCTCGGCTACCACAACTGGCTTATCATCTACCCCTCTCCACTGGGCCACTGATTCCCCACTGGTTACTTTTTCCTTTGAGTTGGTTTCGCTGGAACGGATCATCATTACCGTTTGTGAGGGATTCATGGGCTCCCTCTCTTTGTGTATCAACTCAATCATGTGTGTCTCATGGTGAGCTGACAGTGGATTCTGATTAATATTTGGTGCTTCTAGCGCTTGAATCTCGATCCGATGAGTATCGATAAGCTCTTGTACAACTGTTTTCAGCTTCCAACATTTCTCTGTATCGTGCCCTGGGGCCCCTGAACAATACTCACAACTCACCGATTGGTCAAGATTTCTAGGGGGAGGATTTGACATTTTGGGCTCAACTGGATTCAACATGCCCAACTACCTTAATCTGTGGAAAAGACTGGTATATGATTCCCCCAGTGGAGTGAAAGTCTTTTGCTTCTGTGACCTCTCATTCTTGAGGTATGGGTTTGGTCGGAAACCCGTCCCGGAGGGATTTCTGTAGGCTCTTGGGGGTGGATACGTGTTTTGCGGAGCTGGGTATGGATTTTGTGGAGATGGCGCACGCCATTGTGCGTGTGCCGGAGTTTGGGTATAGGTTTGTGCATGATGGACGGAAAAATGGGGATCTGGCGGTGGGTAGTAATATTGTGGAGGGCTATATGGAGTATGGGGGTAATTTTGGTGGTAGGGTCGTGGTTGGCTATAGTAGGGTGACGGGCCTCTGGATCCGAACCAGGCTCCGGACTCAACAGTCGTGACATCTTCTTTCCTCTTCTTCCCAAGTACACCCCCAGTGCCGCTTTGGATGGCCTGAGTGGTTGCCTTGATCGCTGAATAGCTCATGATTTTGTTGGACTTAAGCCCCTCCTCGACCATGCCTCCCATTTTCACAACTTCATTAAAAGATTTGCCAATTGCGGACACCAAATGGCCAAAGTAAGTCGGCTCTAGAGCCTGCAAAAAGTAATCGACCATCTCGCTTTCTTTCATTGGGGGATCTACCCTTGCTGCTTGCTCCCTCCACCGGAACCCATACTCTCTAAAACTTTCACTATGCTTCTTTTCCAGTTTGGTCAGGGACAGTCGGTCCGGAATGATCTCAAGATTATATTGAAAGTGACAAGCGAATGCTTGGGCCAAATCGTCCCATGTGTACCACCTGTTATGATCTTTCCTGGTGTACCATTCTAGCGCCGATCCACTCAAACTTTGGCTGAAATACGCCATCAGTAATTCATCTCTTCCGCCCGCTCCCCTCATCTTGCTACAAAACCTCTCAGATGAGCCACTGGATCACCGTGTCCGTTGTACAAGTCGAACTTGGGCATTTTGAACCCTGCCGGTAATTGTACATTCGGGAATAAACACAGATCTTTGTAAGCCACGCTTACCTGACCTCCTAGCCCTCTCATATACCTGAAGGATTGCTCTATGCTTTTCATTTTCTGAACATCTCTTCATGTTCAGGATTTCTGGCCGATTTTTCTGCTTTCTTCGGTAGGTCAGAATGTGGATCATGTGGATAGGCTCCAGGCGCTTTGAAGGTAAGCTCAGGGGGATAATACTGGTTGTCCTGTGCTTGGAACAAAGGTTCACTCAGGGATTTACGGAGTGGAGTTGGTGGAGATGTCACAAAGACATGGGTGATTGGCGGAGGAGGGTATGGAACTGATTTTGGTGGTGGAGCTTGTGGCGTATGAGAAGTAGTGCCATGGTAGTGCTGATAAATGGGAAAACCTGGATCGGTGGCGGGAGGATCCTGAGACTGAGCTAATGGTGGGGTAAGAGCCGGGTTGGCAGGGTAAGCTGGCAGTGATTGCCCTTTGGACCAGGCTTGGTACATTTCGGCCATCTGTTGCTTAAGCTTGAGCATCTCCTCTTTCATTTTATAGACGTCCAACTCTTCTACCTCAACACTAGTGTCGACATCTGGAATAGACATGATTTCCGGTATTGGTCCCTCCGATCTGGTTTGGTAATGGTAATGTGCCAGTATCCTCTAAATAAACTAACTGCTTGAATTCTCTGGAGATCAACAAACTTGTTAGTTTTCAGAGTTTAACACATACGCAATTACACGTTGGGATGCAATGCATCTAGGCAATTAACCATTTCTATCATGCATTTGCTTCGGTTGCATGCGTCATTCCGGCCTCTCATAATTGTGCCCCCTTTTTAAGCTTCCTTTATTTTATCCTTCTTTATTCATTTTTTCATTTTCCCTTCTTTTTTTCCTTTTTAGCGGTGGTCGAATCCTATAGAGATTGCCTACGTATCATGTCCCCGCATGAATCAGACCGGGCGTAGTTCTGCCACAAGTGCGAAAGATAAAGACACCATTTTTGGATTTTTCAATCTTCATTAGCAAAATGTTCTATTACAAGGCAAAACATTTTGAAAGGAAAACAAACAAAATGCGGACCCAAAAACTATTGACACAATTTGATCCGAAAAGTGAACAGACAGACAGACAACAGACTCTTAAAAATAGAAACTACAGAGTCGAACTAAGAATACATTAAAACTTTGAATTTTGGTGCCCACGGGGCGTCATTCGGCCTCGCCGCGGGCTTTGTTGCGAAATCCATTTCAAGTTGCCCCGGTTCTTGGGATGACCCAGCAAAATCTTGGATGTGAGGTCTTTTATCCGGCCTCCCAAATGACACGTCCCCTCTATACCAAGAGTGATATCCGGGAGAAATTTTCCCCTTTAGCTCGATCCAACACACAAGTATTTGCTGCCAAGTATTGGCATTCGCTCTAAATCCAGCGGACTTTGGCTTCAGGAAACTGGCCGTCAGGACTGATTTCAATTACTTGGGTACTGAGATCCTCATCTTTCGGCATTTTTTGGTATCTCCCAATTTGTCTCAAAACCCGGTATGGAGCATAGGGCTGAATGCTCTTAAATCCCATCAAAAGGAAATGGTGTCCAATGGCTGGCATATATATGATTTCATCCACAGGCAACCATCCTAGTGTCCACTGTATTTGGCTGGTGGTGAGGGTCCGAAAGAATGATGTCCACGCCGTAACTCCCTCGGGTAGACTGACCCTCTTGATTCTTGTGTAGAACTCTTCTGTGCAAGTTTTCTTCGAGGAACCATAACTCAAGAGCTGGGAACGGTGGCAGAGATGCTCAGTCATCCATATTTGTAGCAACAAGTTACACCCCTCGAAAAGGTTCCCTATGGCTTTGTAGGCTGTGAGAGCTCGGAAGATATCAGATACTATCATAGGCGTAAGAGAGCTTTTATCTTGAGTGAGCAAGGTACTGACGACCCCGGGTATTTTCAGATCAATGTTTCTGTCTTTCCTTGGAAATACCAAAAGGCCCAAAAAGGTTATCATAAACGCCACTCGTCTATGCTCGTCCCATTTCTGACGGTTACTTTTGCTGCATAATTTGTTTCCCAGGTTGTTGAATCCTCCGACATGACCGTATCTGTCGTATATGAAGCGCGGATTACAAAAACCTACGGCCAAATCTGAGTTATGGACCATCCTGGATATCTTTAACGAATCTAAAAACCGATGCACAGTGACAACTCTTGGAGCAACCAGGTATTTTTGCCTCAATGGAACTTCAGCATTTCCGATGTACCCGGCTATTTCCTCCAAAGTCGGAGTAAGTTCGAAATCGGAGAAGTGGAAGACATTGTGTTCGGGTCCCAGCAGGTGACCAAAGCTCTTATGATATCCCCCCGAGGCTGGATTTCCAATAAACCCGTAAGACCTTTTAGATATTTCTTGACCTCCTCTTGCCCTTCACCACCTAAATTATCCCACCATAGCCGCAACTTGAAAGAGATTTTGGTCATTATTGAAAAAGGTTCATTTTGCATCGTGCTCATCCTGCACATTTATTAAGGTGATTAAGAAATAAAATTTATTTGACTCACCAAATTGACTATTTTTTAATTTTCCATAGATTAAAAGTAAGATCCGGTTCCGCACACGACTTTTCAGCACTTCGGAAACGAAGACTTTAAAGCTGGGTGGGTCAACCGGTCAAAAATCCAAAAATGACTAAAAGTGGCCGTTTATGCAAAGTCAGCCTTCCAGCGTCCCTTTCGGGAACATTCGGCTATTTTTTCCAGAAACGGCATCACCCGACTTATTTATGTTGACAATTAAAATTTGACATTTTTTTTGGCTATTTTGCAAAAAAGGGGAAGTTGGACCCGATGAGGGTTGCCTACGTATCTCACATTCAGTGAGAATCAAACCGACGTAGTTCGGGTAGATAAAACAAACTTCTTTTGAAAACAAGACTCTTTTCAATGTCAAATAGAACCTTTTTTTCATAAACACAACTTTTTTTTTCGTTTTCTCAAAAATTCGACAGAGTTTCGACGCTATTCGTACATTGATGATTTTTTTCCAAAACAGGCGATTAACTCTCTTTGACCCTCACACTGCTGTTTCTCTTTCCTCAAAAGCCGGTCAACATGCAAGTCCGAAACAAATAAATGCACAAGTAGAAGCAAGTAATATGCATCAGGATGGTCGTTTTCATTTTTGGTACACCTGTCCTAGACAGACCCAACCCCTGTGTTGAGCCTCTAACGTCAAATGCGCATGATGCAAACAAATGTTCTTACTAGGGATCCGGCATGAAGCTGAGTTATTTTAGGTTCATAACCTGGGTATTTGTTCTAGATTGTGTACCCGAGCGGACAACATGAGTCGAGGAGGGGGCTACGTATCGGGGACCCGCAGGATCGTCCGGCTTTGTAACTTGTTGGGTCTCTTTCTTATTTCAGGTATTGACACTAATAGAATAAGGAGTCTCGACTAGCAAGCTCATCCCCGGAGGTAAGAAAAGAAGGGTTTTGGCACAGTTTATATACAGTTCAGATAATATCAAAGCGGTAAAAGCAACATTTAGCACATTAGGCCCAAGCATGTAAAAAATCAGATAATAAACAAAGCCAAAAATAACAATTTATCTAAGCTCGAATTCTGAACCCTGAACCAGAGATTCTGGGCAAAAGGAACCCCAGCAGAGTCGCCAGAGCTGTCACACCTCCTTTTTCACCTGCGCCGGCAGGGGGGTGTAAAAGGGAGTCTTTCCAATTAAAGGACAATCGAAACGGGATTTATTATTTAATTCAGAGTCGCCACTTGGGAGATTTATGGTGTCCGAAGTCACCGGTTGAATCTCGAATCGAGGAAAAGATTAACTCTGTATCACAGTCCGCGAACCAAAAATCTGGATAAGGAATTCTGTTAACCCGGGAGAAGGTGTTAGTCATTCTCGAGTTCCGTGGTTCTAGCACGGTCGCTCAACTGTCATATTCGGATTATTTATCTGATTTTAATTCATATTGAACCTATGTGCAAATTTAAACTTCTTACCGCTTATTATCATTATTATTTTAACAGAGAATTGCAACGTTGTGAAAACGTATCTCGAACCACGTCACATCAATGTACCCGTGGTTATCGACACATTTCGACTCCGTTGAGATTTGGATTTGGGTCACATAAATGTGCACCCGAGTTTAAGAAAGTAAATTATTAAAGGCGCGCCTAAAGCGACTAGCGTATCATTATTTTGGGCGAGGTCGTGAAATTTTGCTAAACGACCCATCCCGAAGTCTAAGTAATTTTACCAACACGTATAGAGGGCCCCGTAGCTTGTGTATTTTTGTTTGTCGAGGCTCGTCTCATTTATTTTAAAAGGACAATCCTAAAGTGACTATATTTTTCTATTAAGTTCGTCTCTAAAATAAAAGAGAAGAGGTCCTAATTAGTTACATGTTTATAAGCTCGTGCCTCTTATTATTTATTAGATTAAGACAAATGCAAACGAAAAATTGCAACAGAGCTTACTCAAGGGAGATTGTATCGTTCCTTATTCTATTAGTTAATAACACTAAAGTTGAGATTATGAATAGAACACGAGATTGACACCCAGTAATATCAAAACAAACTAACTATTCTTTGATTAATTTAAACTAACATTATTAGATGAATTGAACTATTGGAATTAACTATGTGTAATACAAAGCCATTTTTTTAACTCTTTTTACGACTTGTCGAAGAAATGCATCAATGCTTAAAAACTGACATCAGGCTAACATCAATCACTAACATTTGAGAATATTAGTTACTAACATTATTCACATTGCTATTTAAAATGATGTTACTTACTCAAGTGAACTCGCAATTTCAGAACTAACCCTATTAAACCAACATGCTGATTTCCATGAACTATTTGAACCTGTTTTGTGGCATAACCTATTTGAAATTATTACACGACTACTGAAAAAGAATTAACTACACTATATTTCATAACTAGTAATCACAAACTAAGATTAATTACAGTTGATATTCACATGTTTGTAGAAATAGATTCAACAGTCCAGTTTATGCATTCCAAAGTCATTCTAATACATACTATGCGATATCAAGTGAACTACTGCTTATACATTAAATTAAACACAAAGAAACAGGAGAAATTCAGAAATCCATTCCAACAACTCTTTACTTCCTTTCCATTAAATTTGATAGCTTTAGAACATGTACCTGGATAATGGAAATATAAGAAGATGAAGGAGCAGTCAGCAATAGTTGTAACACAACAAGACAACAGCAACCCAACAGCAGCAATTCAAACCAAATTCGAGGCTCAGAAAAATTTGAGGAAAACCAAACAAGCTCGATAGAACAGCCCCAAAAGTTTGTAAAAGACTAAACAACAACAACCATCATCACCACAAATAGACTCAACCACGCGTGTATTAAACCCAAAACTGAACTCGTATACCACTGAACCAATTAAGCATTCAAAAAGGAATCAGGTTCACTGTCCCGAATTCGAGTTACTCCTACAGATGCAATGAAAAACCCTATCTTTCTTTTTGTTTTCCTCTTTTTAAACTCTCCAGCACTCTTTTAAGATTTTCAGAATCTTTTTTTTTCCTAAACTGTGTAAAACTCCTCTTATTTATATCCAAACTTTCTTAACTTTCCAGCTCTTAGGAGCATTAACTGATTAAGAAAGTATTTCCCTCCATGATATTCCCTGCAGCCCATTATCAAGTGTCTTCTTGTTTGAAGTTATTTTGTTCCCCACACTTGCATGCCTTGTTCCCCACTAATATATGTCTTGTGCTTTTTTTAATTCACTTGTTCCCCACTACCCTTATCTTTTCTTTATTTAATTCCATTATTCTCCACTACTATATGTTTTGTCCCCCATTATATTAAACAATGTATTATTTTAACATTATTAGGGCTTAGTGGACGAAGCACTCAAATTAATCATTTTTTAAGACTTTAAATTCCAAAATACCCCTGAAACTACTGAAATTACCATCCTACCCCGATCCCTTTTAATCTGTACTACAAACCATATCAGCTATAACCAAATCAAGCCTAACAATTGATTAATTGAACACATAAAACTAACTTCCAATCAACAACATTAGGACAATTCAACAAAGCCAGATTCATATCAAAACAAACTTAGCAGAACAAACAAGTAGATCCAAATCACTAAACACAATCATCAGTTGAACTCAAAACAGTAGGAAAGTCGTCAAAACACACGCACATATAATTTCAATGAATATGCCGTAGGATACTTCATGCAAAAATTTTATCAAAATGAACTCACATATTAAAATGAAACCACAAATAGGTCCGTGAATAGCTTAGATTCGAGGTAAGAGATATGACCTTTACTACTGCACTTTCTTGCTCTGTTACACACAGTGAAAACGAAATTCCAAAGAAAAAGCAAAAAAAATCCATGAACGAGTTATGGCTGACCTTTATGCTAATGATCTGACGTCGAACAATGATGAACTTCCGATGAAACAGAGCTTCATTCACGACACTGTTTCGACGCTTGATTAACAGACACAGACTCGAACGGAACCTCGACGCACTACTTTGACGTACGACTGAGCCCGACCTCGGATGGCTGGTCTCGTTTTGGACTGGAGAGTGGTTATGGAGAAGGACTGGGAGACGACAAAAGGGTCATTGGTGTGACAGTGGAGATGGAGCAGCAGTGGCTTGGAGATGTTGCTGCTCGCTGCTGCTCGACGGAAAAAGGTGGTCGATGGTCAGCTGGCGACGGGCTGGCTTGGCTGGAGGTGAACGACGAAGTGAGGAAGATGTGAAACAGTTGATGATGAAGCTCAGGCGTGGTGGTTTGGAGATGGACGTTCGTCTGTGGTCGGAGAGCTGATGGAGTCGACGGTGAGGCTGGTTGGTCGCGTCGCTGGTTTGGTGGTTCGTCGACGGGAATGGAGATGGCAGTTGCTCGACTGAAGAGTGGTCGACGGGCATTCGAGCTGGAGTTGCTCGCTGGTGGTTATGGGGATAACAGAAGCAGACTGGTCGCTTGGTTTCGACGACGAGGCGGAGGCTGGGCTATTGGTGGTCGCCGCTGGAGAAGACGACGAAGAAGATGAAGCAGTAGGGGTGGGGCGGGTGTCTTTCTTTTTTGGTTTTTTTTGTTGTTGTTAGGGAATGAAAAATGAAAAATAGAAAAAGGGGGGTTGGGGTTCGTTTGGGTTATGGGGCAGACCGGGTCGGGTCGACTCGGTGGGGGTTTGGTTCTTTGGGCTTGTGGTTTAAATTGAAGAAAAGGCCCAATCCGATTTTCTTCTTCTTTTATTTCCATTGCTTTTTTTTCCTCTTAAAATAAAACTAAAATTCTAAAAATTCTAAATTAACCTATAGAACTAAATTAATTTATAAAAGTACTAATTAACTCTTAATAACAATTAAGACACAATTACATAGCAATTAACGATAAAATCACACAATTTGGACATTAAATGCTAAAACTGCAACGTACATTATTTTTATGATTTTTGTTCTTGTAAAACCAACTTATTTACTCCTAATTGTAGAATCGAATCCTAAATGCAGATGCAAACATTTTTGTATTCTTTTTATTAATTTAACACATAAACATGCACGAACGAAATGCATACAATACAAAATTCACAACAATTGCAAACAACACAAAATTTATTTTATTTTGAATTTTCTGGGAGTAGTTCTCGTAGGGCAAAAATCACGTACTCACACCTGGATCTGCACATGAAAAATATGTGCAGAAGAGGCATGAGTACACCACAACGGTATCCAGTAAGTGCCAAGCCTAACCCCGGTCAAGTAGTGATGAGGTCAGGTCAGGGCCCTACTGGTATATATATAAAAAGTAAGATGGAAGAAAAATATTGCAGTAAAATAAATACTGGAATTTAAACGGAAGGAAATCACAGAAAGGATAAAAATACAGTACACAAAATAACAACAGGAGATCTTCCGAGATACTATCTCGTAGTGCCAAACATAAATGTGCAGGGGGATCTCCCGGAATACCATTCCGTAGTCCCAAAGTAAATATGCAGGGAGGATCTCCCAGGATACCGTCCTGTAGTCCCAAAGTAATGTGCAAGGGGATCTCCCGGAATACCATTCCGTAGTCCCAAAATAAATATACAACTCAAACAATGAAAATAACAGTTACAGCATAGGTCCTACAGTTCAGACTAAGTGCAAGTCAAGAGAAAAGTAGGAAATTCACTAAGCATGTTGCACAGAGTTTAGATAAGCAATTAAGACACATAGACATTCTATTCTAAACTAAATAGGATAATTACATATGCTAGTATAACTCAATTGAAGTGAAACAGGTTATTACTTAGTGAAAAATGGAGTTTTACAACAAATAGTCCTGTACGCACTTGTCACTTCACGTACATGAGGCTCACATTCAAAACAGTACCAAATCCTAAAGGGAGTTCCCCCCCCCATGGTTAAGAAATCTATTTACCTCGAACCAAGCTCAAATCAATCTGTAACAATACTCTTTCCACGAATATCTGACTCCGAAAGGTCCAAATCTATCCAAAATCAATTACATATCATAAATATAACTATAAGAAACTAATCTTGCTAATAAAATCAAAGCTAAAGCAAGAAATTGGAAAATCACCATAAAAAGTCTCCCCGGGCCCACATCTCAGAATCAGATAAAAGTCACAAAAATATGAACACCCATTCACTCACGAGTTCACTCGTACCAAAATTATCCAAATCCGATATCAAACTCCAATCAAATCTCATAAACCTAGTTGAAGAACTTCTACCCTTCTTCCCCAAATTTCTTAATTTAATGATGAAATCAACTACAAATTAATGGAATACAACCAAAAACGAGTTAAGAATCATTACCCCAAAGTTCTCTCTGAAAAATCCTTGAATTATCACTTTAATCCGAGCTCTTGAAGTCCCAAAACTGAAAACGGGACAAAACCCTCGAAATCCTCTTTTTCTGCCCAGCGATCACGCACCTGCGATGCCGCACCTGCGGAATTTCCATCGCAGGTACGGAAATGACTTAAGAGTCCTGGGACTGCTTTTGCGGTAAGGTGGCCGTACCTGCGCATGCATACCTGCGGAACACTGTCTGCTCCTGCAGGTCCTTGAGTGCATCTGCGGGCATCGCAGATGCGACCTTTTCCTCGTACCTGCGACACCTGATAACTCCTCCCAAATCTACTTCTGCGCTTCATCTCCTGCACGTGTGATCCTGCACCTGCGGTCTCCCCACTGCAGATGCGAAAACACCAGAAACCAGAAACTTCAGCCATTTGCATAAGTCCAATTTCAATCCGTTAAGCATCTGAAACACACCCGAGGCCCCCGGTACCTCAACCAAATATTACAAAAAGTCCTAAAACACCATACAAACTTAGTCAAGCCCTCAAATCACATCAAACAACGCTAAAATTACGAATCACCCCCAATCCAAACTTAATGAACTTGAAACTTCAATTTTTCTACAACCGATGCCTAAACCTACCAAACCACGTCCGATTGACTCCAAATTTTACACATAAGTCATATTTAACATTACAGACCTACTACAACTTCCGAAATCGGAATACGACCCCGATATCAAAAAGTCCACTATCGGTCAAAATCTCTAAAAATTTGACTTTCGCCATTTCAAGCCTAAATCGGCTACAGACCTCCAAAACATAATTTAGACACGCCCCTAAGTCCAAAATCACCCAATGGAGCTAACGGAACCGACGAAACTCCATTTCGGAGTCGTCTTCACACAATTTCGACTATGGTCCAAATCCTAAGACTTAAGCCTCCGTTTAGGGACCGTGTCCCAAAACACTCTAAAACGAAAATGAAACCTCCCGGCAAGTCACATAAGTAGAAAAAGATACGGGGGAAGCAGTAAATAGGGGATCAGGGCTATAACTCTCAAAAATCGGCTAGGTCGTTACATTCTCCCCTTCTTAAAATAATCGTTCGTCTTCGAACGAGTATAGAGACATACCTGAAGTAGTGAAAAGATGAGGATAACGGCTGCGCATATCCTGCTCTGTCTCCCAAGTCGCCTCCTCGATCGACTGAACCCTCTACTAAACCTTCACCAAAGCAATGTTCTTTGACCTCAGATTTCGAACCTGCCTGTCCAAAATAGCCACTGGTTCCTCAACATAAGATAGATCCTTGTCCAACTGGGCTGAGCTGAAATCCACACATGAGATGGATCATCGTGATACTTGCGGAGCATAGAAACATGGAATACCGGATGAACTCCTTCTAGACTAGAAGATAAGTCAAGCTCATAAGCAACCTCCCAAACTCGCCGCAACACCTCAAATGGACCAATGAACCTTGGGCTCAACTTGCCCTTCTTTCCGAACCTTATAATTCCCTTCATAGGCGAAATCCAAAGCAAGACCCACTCTCCAACCATGATCATAACATCACAAACCTTCCAATCCACATAACTCTTCTGTTTGGGCTGGGCTATGCGAAGTCTATCTTGAATCACCTTAACCTTTTCCAAGGCATCCTAAACCAAGTCCGTACCCAAATATCTAGCCTCTCCCGGCTCGAACCAACCCACTGGGGACCGATACCACCTACCATACAGAGCCTCATACGATGCCATTTGAATGTTGGACTTATAACTGTTGTTGTAGGCAAACTCCACAAGTGGCAAGAACTGATCCCAAAAACCTCCAAACTCCATCACACACGTACGAAGCATATCCTCTAGAATCTGCATAGTGCGCTCAGACTGTCCATCCGTCTAAAGGTGAAATGCTGTGCTCAACTCCACCCGAGTACCTAACTCCTACTGAACGACCCTCTAGAATCATGATGTAAAGTGCGTACCCCGGTCAGAGATGATAGCTACCGGCACGCCATGAATTCTAACAATCTTGCGGATATAAACTCGAGCTAGCTGCTCGGAAGAGTAGCTAGTCATCATAGGAATGAAATGAGTTGACTTTGTCAGCCTATCCACAATCACACCGCTAAGTCCGCGGGATTCTAACAACAAAATCTATAGTGATCCGCTCCCATTTCCACTCCGGAATCTCTAACTTATGAAGCAATCCACCCGGCCGCTGATGCTCATACTTCACCTGCTGGCAGTTTAGACACCGAGCTACAAATTCCACTATGTCCTTCTTCATTCTGTGCCACCAATAATGCTTCCTCAAGTCCTGATACATCTTCGTGGCACCCAGATGAATGGAGTATCGCGAGCTGTGAGCCTCCTGAAGAATCAACTCACGCAATCCGTCTACATTAGGCACACATAGCCTACCCTACATCCTCAATACACTATCATCTCCAATAGTGACCTCCTTAACATCACCGTGCCGAACCGTGTCCTTAAGGACGAGCAGATGGGGGTCATAATACTAACGCTCCCTGATATGATCTTAAAGAGAAGAGTGGGAGACCACATAAGCTAAAACTCGACTTGGCTCAAAAATATCCAATCTAACAAACTGGTTGGCTAAGACTTGAACTTTTGGTGCCAATGGCCTCTCTACTGCTGGCAAATATGCTAAGCTTTCCAAACTCCCCACCCTGCGACTCAAGAAATCGGCCACCACATTGGCATTCCCGGGATGGTACAAAATGGAGATCGCATAATCCTTAAGCAACTCTAACCATCTCTGCTGATGTAAGTTGAGATCCTTCTGCTTGAACAGATACTGCAAATTCCAGTGATCAATGTAGATCTCACAAGGGACACCGTACAAATAGTGCCTCCAAATCTTCAAGTCATAAATAATAGCTACTAACTCAAGGTCGTGGATAGAATAGTTCTTTTTATGCACCTTTAGCTGTCTATACGCATAGGCAATCACCCTACGATCCTCAACACTATGCCGAGACTAATCCGCGACATATCACAATAGACATTATAAGACCCTGAACCTGTAGCAACACCAATACTAGGGCTGTAGTCAAAGTTGTCTTGAGCTTTTGAAAGCTATCCTCACACTCCTCTGTCCACCTGAACGGAGCACCCTTTTGGGTCCGCCTGGTCATAGGTGTTGCAATAGATGAGAATCCTTCAACAAATCGATGGTAATACCCCGCCAATCAAAGAAAACTCCAGATCTCTGTAGCCGAGGACGGCCTGGGCCAACTCTGCACTACTTCTACCTTCTTCGAATCCAGATCGATTAGAAGAACCATCTAATTGAATACAACAAGAACAATTATAAAGCTCAAAACAACATTAATACTTAAAATAATCAACAAACTCAACACATCAACTCATATAGAGAGTTGTAAAAGATGAATACATCCTTGTATACTAGACCTCTAGATATCAGGCTGTAAACCAAGTCAATTTCGTGTAATAATTGACCGGTCATATTGAGAATTAGTGTTCCGTTTGGTGGCTTAAGGTATCGAATAGATTTTTATTGTGTATTATGATTTGTGTCTGTGGCCGGATTCAGTTTTTGGATGATTCACGATTGATTTAGAAGAATGATTCTTGTTTTAGAAGCTTAAGTAGCAAGAGTTGATCAGAGTTTGAATTTTGTGTAGACGACTTCGGAATGATATTTTGATGATTTTAATAGTTTTGTATGGTGATTTTGGACATAGGCGTATGCCAGATTTAGATTTGGAGGTCTGTAGGTTGATTTATTATATTTTAGCGAAAGTTGGAAAGTTAAAGGTTTGGAAGGTTGAAATATTTGACCGGGAGTTGACTTTGTTGATATCGGGTTCGAATTTGCAATTCTAGGAGTTGGAATAGTGCCATTGCGTCATTTGGGACTTGCATGCAAAATTCGACATCAATGTGGGTTGATTTGATATGATTCGGCTTGAGTTGTAGAAGTTGAAAGTTCATAGTTCATTAAACTTGAATTGAGGTGCGATTCATGGTTTTGATGTTATGTTTCGGGATTTGAGGCCTCAAGTAGGTTCGTGTTATGTTCTGAGACTTGTTGGTATGATTTGACGGGGTTCCGAGGGGTTTGGATGTATTTTGGATCATTGGTTGAGAGACTAGTTAAGTTATGAAATTTGGAGTTTGACCATGGTCAATATCGGGTCAAGACGACCTCTTTTTAGTATTTTAAGTGTGAGAGCAGATCCGTAGCATGTTTTATGATTGAAATGCATATATGGTTTATGTCTGGGAGGTTCCAGATGAGCTTCAGAGTAGTTTCAGATCATTTCGGTGAAGTTTGGGATTACTGGTGCTGGTACTTCACAATTGCAAACTTTTTGCTACAATTGTGAACTTTTGGTCGCAATTGTGAAACTTGGTCGCAAATGCGACATCTACAACTGGGTTAAAATTGCAATTTTAGGATTTTAGCTCATTCTTTCATATGTTGAACCCTAAACTCGGTAAGAGGCAATTTGGAGAGGGGATTTTCATCTATAATCATTGGATTTGAGCCGAGCGGAGGTGAATTGTAAAGAAAAGCTATTTTAGAGTATTGATTGAGGGTTTATGAGGTAAGTATCTTACCTAACATTGTATGGGGGAACTACCCTGTAGGAATTGGGCTGTTTGCACTATTTGAACTACGTGAAAGATGTGTACATGGGGTGACACGACTTATATGTGAAAATTTGACTCTTTTAGACTCTTAGGTTTCTTATGCACATTAAAATGAAGTTGCCTTATCATGTTATATCCTTCATTGTTAAATTTACCCTTACATGCCTTATTTGAAGTTGACTGGTTCATGTTCTACTCTTTGTTGCCAAATATACTCTTATATGCTTTAATTGGAGTTGTTGCCTCTTTTATTACATGTTATTTCTTTCATTATGGTTTATCCTTACTTGAAATTGTTGTTACATGTTGCCTCTCTTATTGTTGAGTGTTTACCGTGAAAATGGTAATGACAATTAAATTTGTAAAATGGGATTCTAAAAATACGTGATCTATTTTCATGCTAGCCTTTAGAGTAGTTGATGCTAAGAGTATGAAGTTTTAACGATGAGATACGAGCTAAAATGGGGCAGTAATCAAACCGAGGGGCTTGCTGCCCGAGATTCGGATGGGCCGATAAAGGACCTCAGGGTCGATATCCGGCTCGAGCTCGATCTATTGATGTAATAGGGAAGGGATAACAGTTAAAATATGACCAAAGGAGGCTCTTTATGTCCAAGACCAAACAATAAATGAAGAATAAGTATGAAAGCAATAAATGCAAAGAGTAGCCTCGAGTGAGTAAGAACGAAAAAGTTAGAGAGAAGAAAGAGAGAGAGAGATATTATTGTTCTTGTGTAGAATAGTTGGAGCTCTGACTTACAGAGTGTTAACAAATCCCCTTTTATAAGAGGGGGGGAGTCCAAACTTAGTACAAGATACGTTGAGTGATAAAGGAAATGGGATGGGACAGATAACTAGCTTCATGACATATGCGTAGGCCAATGTTAGGCTGCCCAAGTAGACTTAATCGACCCCGGATGCATTTTTTGGAGGCTTTCCATATTCGTCGGGGTTTCGGCCGATGTTATCCTCGGCTGTGTATCGATAGATCTTGCGGGAAGTAACCGGCTCGAGGTCCGATCCTCCAAGGCGACCTACCGAAGCAATTTGTCAACGAGAAATTGGTCCTCCGATTTCACCGTGCACAGATAGTCTTCGTGTTTCTTAGAGGGAAATGATAAGAAATGATTTTGACACCCCACTTCACGGGTTCCCAAAATGACGTTGTGCTGATGGCGCAACCCCTTTTACATGTGCCGAGGCATTTCATACTTTTGCTTCTTTAGGGTCATCCGATATGTCGTGACTCCTTGTTCTTCAGGGTCATAATGTTGCCGTCAATTCAGCTTCCATGAACGCATTGATGGCGCCTGCTGTTATGCTTTTCGAGGGTGATAATCGTTGGTTACTTTGCTCTCCCCCTATAAAGGGGGCTTCTTGTGATCAGTTTTTCATTTAAGCATCCTTCGATATCCATCCTTTCCTCCTTTCTTGCTATTTTTTTTGTTCTTTTCCATCTCACCATGGTTGAGTCCCATGGCCTCAAGGTCTTATGCCAATGTCATGCGCGCTATGGCCCAACTCCCGAACCTTCTTCGGTCGGGCGAAGTTGTGCTGCTGTGATGCTATTGTTGTTGTTGTTGCTATTGTTGCTGTCTTCGTTAGCTCGGGGCGATGAAGCAGAGGACCAATTTTCTCCGACCTGGGGAGATATTTGGATTATGCACCGCTGCTCAAGAGGGGGCTCGGATTATACACCGATGCTCACCCTCATTCCTTAGCTCAGCAAGTTACACCCCCGTTAGATTCTTGGGGGTATGGAGACAATCTCTACTGTCTGTCGCCTCTCCGAGTCGAGGCAACGTCTCAAGAAGTGGCTTTATAATAGTAGTACTAGTGGAGTTCGTACTAGCCAGATTTTTCACCCAGCCACTTCTTGTCTTCTTTTGGCCTTTCCTTCGTCATTTTGCTCTTCTCTATCACTTTCCTCTCCTGTATCCTTTCTTTTGGAGATGCTATTCTGGGAGGGTCAAGATGAGGTCCCCAAGGGGATTGGACTTGGAAGATATTGTCTTTGAGGCCGCACGCCTGAGTAGATGATGCCGAAGATGCCGCACTTTGGGAATAGGCTAGATTCTTAGACTTTTGTTGTATGCACACCCTTGAATTTCTTTCTTTCCGTGTAAGGATACCCTTGTGGGCTTTTGTAATCATATGTAAGGAACCCCCGAGGGCCGTTGTAAGCGAACATTTTATGAATATAAAGATATTTCCTTGACTCCTGCCTTTGATACTTGCTGTATTTCTTTGTATTTGTAGTAGCTCCGAATGCACGATCCTATTTTGTCGTTGCTAACACTAAAACCGGATGCGAGTATTCCTTCCGGCCTACGGTTGATGGAAATGGCTTCGCGCGAGGCCTTTTGTGGTTCCTCGGACTGAACCCGAATAAGGCCAATAACCTCGGGCCACCGGGACCCTGACTTCGCGTGAAATGAGGATAATGTTTTTGGGCCTCATAATAACCTTTGATAAGAGATTTGCTCGGTGACCCATGGATGGGGGATGCTGGTGATTTCCTGAAAGCAGTCTTTGAGCAGAGGCTCGCTTCGCACTCGGACCATCCTAGACAGAACCCGGAGCCTGGTTCGTGCGAGTGATGTTCAAAAAATACTTATTTATTCATAGACTGGTTCCCTTTGACGGAGATCCTTGAAGTTGCGTGACACCCTTGTGTTGGTGAAGGCATTGTTGGCTCTCTAGAGCACCACCTTACTATAACGGAGGTCTTCGAGATCGGGTATTGCCTCGAGGCTGGAGATGGTGCTATTGGTTAGCGTCTTTGGTTGGCTTTGAATCGTCGCCGCTCTTTCAATATATAACATGAGGCTGTTTCCGCCTTCCTAGGGGTTACCCTGTCTCGCGCAGTTGCCATTTTCCGTGCCATGTTTCTGGTATCAACACGCCTGTACATCTTTCCACCTTTTAGCCTTTCAACCTTGCGACTGCTATGGCGGCAATGACGGGATTAATCTGATAGGGGGGAAAGCCCCCCGGTTTTCAGGGTCATCAGGGTCTGCTGACTCCATGGTGCTTGTTGATCATGCCCTCAATCGCTGTTACCGGGGATAGCAGAGACCGGGCATGGACAAGTCACTTTGCTCGGGTGCTGGCCGTTGGTATTATACCTTAGGAACCCGTATTATTTGTTTAAAAAATAGAGCAATATTCTTAGGCAGCGCGCCCCATGCTTTGCAAGTTCTGCCTATGGCGAGAGTGAACTTAGTAGTTGTGTCTTCCTTCTTCTGTCGTGTTTATACGAATGTTGTAGGTATCGGGTAGTCCCCAGGGGCGAGGTTGTGCTCCTCCGGAGAGGGGAGGAGTCTTAGGCTTCCAAGCTAGGGGACGATGGTGATAAATGGGATACACACTCGTAGTGCAATAGAGCTTTTAGCGGGGCTAAACGGGTCCGTGTCTCCGGCGAGAAAACATCGTCCGAGCCTGCTATTCGGGAAGTTTTTGGTTTTGGAGCGGTGGTTCCTCTGAGTGATCATGCTTCAACCGAGGTTGGTTCTTTCCAAGGCCGAGGAGGATGGACCAACAGGGATGTGCTTCGGCCTTTGAGGAAGTCTACCGGCTTTACTTCGCGGTGAGCTTCGACATAATTCTTTCGCATTTCGTGTCTTCCCTTTCTTATTGAGTTTTCCTTCTATAGGATTTTGATAGGCTCAGGTATGAGCTGCTCTGCCATGGGGCTAAGCCTTGGAGAGCTCTGGATAAGAGTAAGTCCCTTAGGCTCTCTAGCGAGGAGAAGGAGGTTGAGTTGATGCACTAGTGATATGGGGCGTACCGGAGCTCAAATTACGAGAGCTATTTGATGGGGCAAGTGACCTCTTGTAGTAAGCGTTTCGCTTTTTTAACCCTTGAGGTTAGGCTTTTTGCCTATTTTAGTTGCAAAAAAAAGACGAAGGCTCAAGAGTACCATAGGGGCAAAGCTGACCGAGTTAGGAATGCTTGTGGTGGACTGAGGGCTCAGGTGCAGGCTCAAGCTTCGGTTTGAGTGGATATGATCGCACGTATGCCCGGACTGAAGCAGTATTGAGTCGGACCAAGATTGATGAGGAGATGGTGATTCATCTGAAGGACGTCATTGATGTCCGAGCTGAGTTGGAGCGGGCCTTCGATCGTGAGAAGAGGATCGAGGGATACATTTGTTGTAGATCCCGAGGAGAGGTGTTTGAAGAGATCAGCGCCAGGGGTTTTGTTCTCCTGGAAGAGTTGGCTCGAGCGAAGGCGGACGAATGCAATGCTTGGTTTATTTCTTGCCGACGTCATGGGGAGCAAAACTGGGGGTGGTAGGTCGTAGCCTTATGGAGCAGAGCATAGATTTTGCCATTTTGTATTTGCTATTCATAGAGCATGTTTGTAGATGGATACTGCACCTTTGTACTTGTAAAAAGAAAAGAAAACTTGAAGATTTATCTCCTTTGTATTTCCCTCCGCATTGCTTTTGACCAAGCGAGCTGGTTCCGGAGTTCGTCATGCATGCCCGGGGGCTCATGTATGCTCGGTAGACGCTGCCTTTAGTGTAAGCTGGCGTTATAGCTCTTACGCCTTGCCCTTGGGTATTTGCTTCTTAACTACTTTGGGTTCAGTCTCCGAGTCGGGTTGCAACTCGTGCTTAACTGACTCTAAAAGATTTTTTGTGCCTGCATGGGCGGACGACGATGGCTCTTACGCCTTGGGTCGAAGCGACCTTTTAAGTGTGTGGCCCTGAGGTTTGTTTGGTTGGCGACAATGGCACTTATGCTATGCCCTTAGGCATGTGTAGTTAACTATTTTGTATCCGGTCTCCGAATTGGGTTATGAATTGAGCTCATTTTAATCCTCAACTTTTCAATTTTCAAACTGGCGACAGTGGCTCTTACGCTGTTGGTCGTTGCGACCTTTTAGAGTGTGGCCCTGAGGCTCGTTTGGCTGGCGACAATGGCTCTTACGCTTTTTCCCGTGGGCATATGTAGGCTTTGTTTTCCTCTTGCTAAGATCTTTTTGAAATAATTTTGGCTGACCCGTCGTCGGTTCGGGAAGAACCTCAATTTCAAGTCGTTAGCAGCGGTGTTCAAGCACCTTGGAAGGTTTTTAGCTCATAGGCTGAGTAGCTCAAAGCCTTGTGATTTGGAGCTAACATGGTCGAAGCTCGTTTGCCTATTGAGGGTAGCCTGTTTTAACTAGTTCTTTCCGAAGTAGATTCGAAGTAATATCCTGTGATTTTGTTAGCAATGGTGGGGCGTCCCTGATTCGCATTAATTTGGCTAGTGCAGCCATTTTGACCATAGTCATATGCGTTTGGCCGGATCCATTTTTGATCTTGAGTGATAGTTTAGGCGTCTACATCGAGGGTATGCCCTTTCGGGAGTCTTACAAATGCGATATATAGCCTAAGCTTCGGGATTTGAGTTTTATGCCTGTAGTAAGGTCTTACAAAATTTTCATGCCTGTTGAGGTCTTACAGTTTGTCATGCCTATCGAGGTCTTACAATTTGTCATGCCTGTTGAGGTCTTACAGTTTTTGTTGCCATGTAAAATAGAACTGGCTAGACCGAGTCTGCCCGCTCGGGGTCTTACGGCCTCGGGTTTTCTAGTGTTTGGTGATTGACGACAGTCTCCGAGTCATCGAGTTTGCTTAGGCCTGGAGACCATTACTCGTGAGTTCGGAATTGCCTCGTTGGGGTGCCAAATTGTTGATGCTAAGTCTCTGAGTATTTCGGGACGTACTTGGTAGAGGGATCCCTACTGTTAGCATGCTAAACTTTCTTTTGGAGTATGAGGTGCTTTTGGTGAGAGATACCCTTTGATTTATTGACGTAAATACATGTTGTTGTGTTGAATAGATCTTTGCTAGACCGATTTTGCTCGCTCGGGGTCTTACGGCCTCGGGGTTTTAAGTGCGTGGCAACTGGAGATAGTCTCCGAGTGCTCAAGGTACCCCTGATGTTGGTGAAGCTGGGCGATTTCCGCTTTGCCTTACCTGAAGGTTTTGCGATTTCGAAGTTTTGACCCGGAGGCCGTCTGAGCGTTGAATTGCTGGCGTTAGTACCCGGGTGTTCGGGACGTTTTCGGGGAAAGAATTGTTACCTTACTTTGCGAAGGTGTATTTGACAAAAGGTATCCTTTGATTGCTTGGTAAAATAGTACACGTATTTGCCGATGGGAGCCTGACTATATGGACACGGTTCGTTCGACCGTTTGGCCCGGTAGATTGCTTTCCTATAGGAACCCCATTTGGCATTTCAAGACCTTTTCGAGCGGGTAGCTTTCTGGGGGAGTGCCCCTCACTGTTCAAAAGTTGTCTTCAAGAGAAGTTTTGAGCATTTGCGGAGTTTTCCTTATTCAGCTCGCAAACGTTGTCTCATTACAAACCTTGCCGGTAAAACCCTTCTTTTGGGACAAAAACTCGGTCGAAGGAAAAGAGTGCAACAGATGCATTTTTAGAGCCTCAAGGTCTTCAGGCAGTGTTAGCGTTATGACAGCTTCGATCGGGTGCCTGCGTAAGGGTTAGTTCTAAATTCGAAACAAAAAGGGAGATGGTCGTACCTTGAAGTGAGATATGCTGGCGATGCCTCGGGATTGATTTGTTACAATTGCCTGAGGCGAATATGCGGTATGGATTTTTACTTCGTTTTGTTAAGTTCGATCGAGGGTGAGGCCCAATTCGCCCTTTGGTTTATTTGGGGGCGGAGGTACGAAAGTTGGTACCACATCGTGTATTGCAAACATTTCCCTCGCCACGTGCTGTTCCCCATAGACGGTTTTAATTCCATCCTTTGTTGGGAATTTTATCATCAGGTGAAAGGTGGATGGCACTGCTCTCATGCAGTGTATCCACGGCCGCCCGAATAAGGCGTTATACCTCATATCTCATTCGATGACATGGAATTTGGTGTCTTGGGTCGTGCCGGCCACGGTAACTGGGAGGGTGATTTCTCCTTTCATTATTTTGCTTGCCATGTTAAATCTGTTGAGGACCCGAGTGGCGTGCACGATTTGGTTGGGCAATCCGAGCTGCTCTATTTCCCTCGATCTGACAATATTGGTCGAGCTACCTGGATCCACGAGTACACATTTTATTTGAAAAGAATTTACAAGGAAGGAGATTACCAGTGCGTCGTTGTGGGGTTGAGACAGGGTCTCGATGTCCTTTTTACTGAACGTGAGGGCATCTTCGGGGATATATCCCCGAGTCCGATTTCTCTGGTGATGGATATTTTTGTTCTTCTCATTACGGGCTTCTGCGGGGCATCGGCGCCTCCTATGATCATGTGAATGACATGTTGCGGCTCATTTGTCTCGTTCTTCTTGGTTGCCTCTCTTTCTCGGAACTGGTTTTTGGCTCGATCGCTAAGGAATTCCCAGAGATGTCCTTTGTTAAGTAGCCGAGCTACCTCTTCTCGTAGCTGATGACAATCCTCGATCCTGTGGCTGTGTGTCTTGTGAAACTCACATACTAAGTTGTAATTCCTTTGCGAAGGATCTGACCGTATAGGTTTGGGCCACTTGGTGTCTCTGATTTTACTGATAGCGAACATGATGTCTGACACATCGACATTGAAGTTGTATTCTGACAGGTGGGGAGCACCCATTGGCACTATGTTTCGATCGAACCTGGTCCTGTTGATGAGCCCTCGAGGGTCCTGCCCTCGATCCATTCTCCGATCATTGCGAGGTAGGTTGCGCCTCAGAGCGTTCCTCTTTTCCTCGAGGTATGGCTGATACCTTTCTTTATTTGGTTTTGGTTCCTTTACCAGGAGCCTGCTTGGCTACACTGAGCCCGATGGGGCTCCCAACTGGTCATCCTCGGCCCTGATCTTCGACTGGTACCGGTTGTGGACGTCTAACTAGGTCACAATTGGATACTCGATCAGGTTCTATTTTAGCAGTTTTGAAGCCACCGAGCTTCGTTCATTCAGGCCTTGGGTGAAGGCCTGTACTGCCCAGTCGTTGGAGACCGGCGGTAGCTCTATCCGTTCCATCTGAAAGAGAGACACGAATTACCGCAACATCTCGTTTTCTCTTTTCTTGATTTTGAAAATGTCAGACTTCCTTGTCGCTACCTTGATGGCTCCGACATGTGCCTTTACGAAAGAGTCTGCTAGCATGGTGAATGAATCTATGGAATTCGGATCCAAGTTGTGATACCACATCATGGCCCCCTTCGAGAGTGTTTCCTTGAATTTTTTCAGCAATATAGACTCGATCTCGTCATTCTTTATATCGTTGCCTTTTACCGTGCATGCATAGGCAGTAACGTGTTCATTAGGGTCGGTGGTCCCATTGTACTTAGGGAGTTCCGACATTCTGAACTTCTTCGGAATGGGCTTTGGGTCCGCTTCCTCGGAGAATGACCTTTGTATGAACTTCTTCGAATCTACACCTTTGAGGACCGGGGGCGCATCCGGGATCTGGTCGACCCTAGAGTTGTAGGTCTCGACCTTCTTATCGTTGGATGTTATCATTTTCTCACTTGATTCGATCCTTTTGGTGAGGTCCTCAATCATCTTTACTATGGCAGAGTCAGCTACCGATCCGTTATTGCTTGATCTCTCGGGTACTTGTTCGGCGGGGGGAGCTATTTCCGGCGCTGCTATGCTGGGAGTCTTCGGATGGCTTTGTAACTGAGCGATGACCAACTGTTGTGCCTGCAACATTTCAAAATAACATGAAGACTAACTTTCTATTCTTCCCGGGCTGGAGTTCTTTGGTCTTCCTGTCGGTTATTATGCCGTATGCTCCTATCGGTGTGTGAGGTTTCGTCGACCTATTGTGCGTCCTGTGAATCCGCATCCGCTAGAATCGGTCCAGGCATGTTATCGGGATTTTGTGGTGGCGAGCCAACAGCCGGAATAGCCACGCCATTTTCCCCGTGGTTTTCGAGGTTGTCGCTCTCGACTTTGTTTACCGAGCCAGACATTTTGATCTAAAATCAAAGATCTTGAACAAGAAAAAACGTGAAAGATAATTTGTGTTTGTGTAATGAAACTAGCAAGAAAATAATCACTATTATTTTTAGCCCCACGGTGGGCGCCAAACTGTTTACCGTAATGGTAATAGCAATTAAATTTGTAAAATGGGATTCTAAAAATACGTGATCTATTTTTATGCTAGTTGTTAGAGTAGTTGATGCTAAGAGTATGAAGTTTTAACGATGAGATACGAGCTAAAACGGGGCAATAATCAAATCGAGGGGCTTGCTGCCCGAGATTCGGACAGGCCGATAAAGGACCTCGGGGTCGATATCTGGCTCGAGCTCGATCTATCGAGGTTAATTGGGAAGGGATAACAGTTAAAATATGATCAAAGGAGGCTCTTTATGGCCAAGACCAAACAATAAATGAAGAATAAGTATGAAAACAACAAATACAAAGAGTAGCCTCGAGTGAGTAAGAGCGAACAAGTTAGAGAGAAGAAAGAGAGAGATATTATTGATCTTGTGTAGAATAGTTGGAGCTCTGCCTTATATAGTGTTAATGACTCCCCTTTTATAAGAGGGGGGAGTCCAAACTTAGTACAAGATACGTTGAGTGATAAAGGAAATGGGATTGGACAGATAACTAGCTTCATGACGTATGCGTGGGCCACTGTTAGGCTGCCCAAGTAGACTTAATCGACTCCGGATGCATTCTTTGGAGGCTTTCCATGTTCGTCGGGGTTTCGGCCGATGTTATCCTCGGCTGGGTATTGATAGATCTTGAGGGAAGTAACCGGCTCGAGGTCGCGATCTTCCGAGCTGACCTACCGAAGCAATTTGTCAACGAGAAATTGGTCCTCCGATTTCACCGTGCATATTGGGTTATTCTTATTTGAAATTATTGTTACATGTATCTATCCTATTGTTGAGTTATTCTTATTTGATTTCGTTGTTACACATTATCTCTCTTATTGTTGACTTATTCTTATTTGAAAACATTGTTACGTGTTATATATCCTATTGTTGAGTTATTCTTCTTTGAAATCGTTGTTACACATTATCTTTCTTATTGTTGAGTTATTCCTATTTGAGATCATTGTTACACATTATATATCCTTTTGTTGAGTTATTCTTATTTGAAGCCATTATTACTTTTTATGTCTTTCATTGTGAGCCCGTTCTTCTGTTTCATTGTGCTTTTGTAATTCTTTTGTTGATTACTTGCCGTACTCCCGGGTTATTGTTGTTGTTGCTGCTGTACTTAGTGTTGTTGAGCCGAGGGTTATGTGTGGATGCTGTATTGAAATTATTTTTAAGAAAATGTGGTGGCATATGGGCACATGTGGTGCAAGTTGTTATATTGTTTTATGTTTTATCACACGTGATATTGTTGAGAGGATTATCGGGTTGTTCGCACGTGAGTTGTCCGTGCTATTATTATTATTATTATTATTATTATTATTGTTATTGATATTTACACATGTGGCGAGGCAAGACAGGCTATATATGTGGGTTTGCACATATGGCAAGACAAGATGGGAATATTATTATGCGTGTGTGGTGAGACAAGGCGGGTATTTACTTTATTGTTGCACACACGACAAGATAAGGGGCTATGTCGGGGATAATTTGTGATGATCTGTAATGGCCCGGGGCATTATTATTGATGATATTTGCGTAGTGGTGTGCCTACCTTATGTGAGTCATGCATATTACAGTTTTGTTCTGTTGTTTCCTATGTGGCATTCGTAGTCTCTGATCTTACTTTTGACTCGAGCTGTGATAGAACACTTGCACAAGCATATACCGTAATAAGTCACTCATATCAGTCTAAGAAGATGAATCCTGACGTTTATTGATCATTTACATGCATTCTTGTATACCTGCCTTCTATGCGTGATTTGTACTATTAGCACGTGAGTTGTCCGTGCAGATATGAGATATTGTTACAATTGGCACGCGAGTTATCCGTGTGGTTAAGAGGTATTGTTACTGCTAGCACGTGAGTTGACTATGTAGATATGAGATATTGTCACTCTCTTAGCACGTGAGTTGTCCGTGCAAATATGAGGTATTGATGGTATTAACACGTGAGTTGTCTGAGCAACACGTGAGTTGTCTGTGCGGAAGTGATTTGTAATATGGGCACAAGATGCCATGTGATTAGGGTTCGTGATTTGGGACTCTTGATTGTGATTATGAGGTGTGGTACCTCGGGGACATTTTTGTATAAACCTTGTGTGAGAGCGATTGTTCTATTGAGTTGTTACATGTTTTCTCTTACTTGGTTTCACCAAACTTTAACTGTATTCTGCTTATTTTACGGTATTATTACCTGTTGTTCCTGGCTGCTAATTGTTGCTTCTAGTTTTCTATTGCAAGTATTATTTTGTTATTCTTACCATGCTTAGCTTTATATTGATATTGTGCTTGTTAGTTTCATATTCATACTTGTACAGGTTATTATCTCTAGTAGGTGTCTTGTCTTGACTGTTCCTCGTCACTACTTCACCAAGGTTAGTCTTGATACTTACTGGGTACCGCTGTGGTGTACTCATGCTACGCTTTCTGCACATTTTTGTGCAGATCCAGGTACTTTGGAGTGCTTTGATCATTGGATTGTGAGTTGCGGTGAAGATTTCAAGGTATACATGCCGTCGCGTTCGCATGCCTCAGAGTGACCTTCTAAAATTTTACTTTGTGCTGTTTATTTCTACTCCGGAACAGTTGTACCTAGGGATTTTCTAGCAAACTCAGTAGAGCTTATGACTTGTACAACTGGTTTTGGGATATTGTACATCTATTGATGGTTGTTGGCTTTGTATAGAAATTTCTGGTTCATGTTAAATGGTAAATTCGTATAAATCTGTTAAATAACTCTCTATGTGTTAGGCTTACCTAGTCCTAAGGACTAGGTGCCATCACGACTCATGAGGAGAGATTTTGGATCGTGACATTTCGCATCGTTCCAACAAATAAATCCCCAGATTTTATCATGCCTGGGACGCGCCCAACAATAGAGAAACAGAGAAATTGAGCCACTACTTTCTTTCTCCATAGTGAAATTATGGCAAGTGCCTTAGTAGCTGGCTATACATAGCCAATTTCTTATCTTCTGCTCCATTTAGTAACAATTTTATGATCTTGGCAGCTACCTTCGCATGACCTTGAGCCAAATATCCTTATTTAGGTTCCTACATTTTACAATCACAAAGTTAAGAACAAATACGACGCAATAAGAAATATTTAAAAGGTTGAGAAAAGATTGATTTACTTACTAGAATATCAGTGATATCACCAATACCAAAAATATTATTGTGACCCGTGAACCTCAAATTTGAATCAACCATTAGCCTACCATGACTATCCAAACTATCATTCAAAATTGTTTCTTTTAGCCATGTTGAACCAATTGGTTTTCCAATACAAATAAAATGGCAATTAACAACTATGATTTTTGCACCCGATGTTCGATAAACACCATCTGATGCAGAGTTCAAATCGACAGATTGACCTAAGATGACTTCAACTTTGTTTGAAGTAAGCCAATTAAGAGTCTTTCTTCTTGCACTTTCTCCGACAAATTCCAACAATCTTGATCCCTTGTGCACCTGAGTCACTTTCTTATCAGGAAAATCAACAGCAATTTCAGCAGCTAGCTCCACACCTATTGGCCCTCCTCTAACTATTAATATGGAGTTTGCAAATTTTATCTTTTCATATTCTATAAACCAAGAAAAAATAGAGTTAAGCAACAGTTAATTTGTATTACTAAATGTTTACAGGTAAATAATATGAGTATGTTGTTACCTGCTTGGTATTTACTGATCTTCTCAGTTTTCGTCCAACCAACATTTTGAGTATGGCCAGTGGCAACAAAAAGATAGTCATACGAATTCGAATACCTTGGTTGTGTGAGAAAAATAAAGTAAAGTTGATTTTTTGAAAAAACATAGATTTCTTTAGAATGTCCTAGTATAATACCTTTGATATTTATCTAGTAGGCACATCTGGATGTTCTAGAATATTATGGAAAGATAAGGTTATCTCATAGACATATCTAGATATTCTAGAGTGTTGTTAGAAGATAAGGTTATCTAGAATCTTTCTTGTACATTATCATATCTAGAATCATCTATAGACAAGTATAAATAAGGGATGTCTTGTTCATTTGTAATGAAGCCAAAATCAAGAAAGTCTTCTTTCCTAAACAAATTCTCCTATCTAAAATCTCTCTTCTCTTTTAAAGCTCCCTCTTCTTTAGTTGAATCCTCCAATCTTAGTTAACGATCTTGGGATAACAAAAGGTCTTCGAATAATACCCTTTTTATGCTATTCTTTATATGGTATCAGAGCCACAGTTGACTTCTAGATATATTTGCAAGGTCGGGATAGTGGTCGATTCAACTAGTCCACCTAAATAGATTTGAGTGGTCGTGCTAATGGACCGGGGATGGAATTATTGAACCGGTCCAACTACAAGGTATGAAAGACATGTATTGAGTCCTACCTTGTTGGTGAGGATTTGTAGGAAGTTGTCAATGTGAGTAACATAAGGCCTCCTGCTAATGCACCGGAAAATAGCAATGCGCGTAAGAAGTGGAAGCAGATTAATGTTAAGGAGGAGTTTATCCTGAAGAGGTCTATCTCTCCTAATTTATTTGATCATATTATAAAGTGTAAATCAGCTCATGAAATATGGAGGACCTCGATCGACTGTTCAACAAGAAGGATGAAGCCCGGCTACAAATTTTAGAGAATGAGTTAGCTAACACCACTCAAGGTAATTTCTCTATCACCGAGTATTTTGTGAAAGTGAAAATCTATTTTTTGAAATTTCTATATTGAATCCGGACGAGGCTACCTCTGAAGCACAAATAAGAAGAATTATTATTCATGGTTTAAAGGAAGAATATATTCCCTTTGTTACATCGAATCAAGGATGGGTTCAACAACCATCTTTGCAAGAATTTCAGAATGTGCTGTCGTCACAGGAACTACTAGCCAAACAGATGGCTGGTGTATCTATCAAAGGAGGAGAAGAAAATGCTCTTATCGTCGATAAGAGGAACTTTAAAAGAAAATCAAGAGGTGGCATACATTTTCGATCCTCAAGTGGTTCAAGATCGCCAGGAAAGAAGAGGAGTCTTATAGTAATTGTAAATAGCTTTTACAATGTTATTGTTGTGGCAAAGTCGGGCACATAAAAAATATTGTCGATCCAAGGAAAGCAACATGGCTCAAACCAAGAAAGCTGATGAAGAAGAAGAAAAAAGAAGAAGACTGGGGAATGTGCTTTGCAGCGGATACTCGAGCAATAAATGCCATGGCTTCCATAAATTTTGAAAGAGAATGGATCGTGGATTCAGGATGTGGGCACCATCTCATTGGAGATCAATCCAAATTCTCCACCTTTCGCGAATACAACGGACATGGTTTCATTGTTACAGCAGATAATACAGTCCATACTGTGGAGAAGGAAGGCATTGTTGTGATCAACGAGAGGCAAAAAGACACTATCACCCTTAACAGTGTCTTTCATATTCCAGGAATAAAGAAAAATCTATTTTTAGTTGCAAATGCTATAGATGCTGGAAACTATTTGCTATTTGGCCCACGTGATGTGAAGTTCCTCCGAAAAATCAAGGTGCTCAAGGCAGATATCATTCACTCAGGTAAGATAGTTAATGACTTGTATGTCTTATCTGACTCTAATTTATATATTGAGAAGATGAGTAGCAATGATAACACACATCTTTGGCATACTAGACTTGGACATCTTATCATGGATAAATTAAAAGCCATGGTAAAATTGAATCTAGTAAAAGGATTGCCTAATTTAAATTTTTTTGGTGGAGGAGAGGTTTGTGAAGGATGTCAATATGGAAAGGCACATCATCTTCCATTTGAAAGATCCTTGTCAAGGTGCAATACCCCACTAGAACTTATTCACAGTGACTTGATGGGGCCAACGAGAACTCCTTCATTCTCAGGCTATTCTTATATGCTAATTTTCATTGATGATTTTACTAGATTCACTTGGGTTTATTTTGTGAAGTACAAGTCAGAAGTTTTCAATAAGTTTGTGGAGTTCAAAGAAACAGTTGAAGGCGAACTCGATTCCAGAATAAGGTGGTTGTGAACTGATAATGGCGGTGAGTTCATGTCAGATGAGTTTCTTTCCTTTTGTTGCCAGCATGACATTAAAAGAGAACTCACATGTGCTGACGTGCCATAATAAAGTGGAGTGGCTGAAAGGAAGATCCGACACTTAATTGAGACATGTAAGAGTTGTCTTCATGCCAAGAATTTACCTAGAGCCTTATGGGATGAAGGTATGAAATGTGCAGCGTATGTTATTAACAGGATGCCGCTTTCTCCAAATAGTATGAAGTCTCCCTATGAATTAATGTTTGGAGAAAGCCTAGCATTAAATACCTCAGAATTTTTGGCTCTATTAGTTATGTTCACATTTCAGATTTTCAACGGAGCAAGTTGAATGCCAAGGCAAGGAATACATCTTTGTCGGATATGATGCTAGAAAAAAGGATGGAAGTGCATGGATCCTAAAACTCATCTTTTTGTTGTTTCAAGGGATGTCATATTCGATGAAATCTCTTTGTATTATGGAGTTGCGCAATAAGGACATGTTATTATCACGACCCAAACCAATGGTCCCATACGGGCACCTGGTGTCTTACTCAATAGAGTACCAACGTAACATATCTTTCTTATCATACTATCATTGGGAACTAGGTCAAAATGGCCAGAACTCGTAATGTATAAGAATAAATCGGAAAGCACTGTATGAATGAACCATCTTTCTTAAAACATGAATACATATAGGCCGTCAAGGCATCTACCATACTGTACAAAATGAACCTCTATCTGAAAAGCCTCTAAGAGTATTTGACATCAAATGAGACAGGGTACCGGCCTACCCATAAGTCTGTAGCAAAATTCTGACACAATGACTTATAGACTCGGTTGCATTCCGAATGAGGTGGAGTCTTACCGATCTTTCGCTGAATGCTCGTCTACTATGAGGGCTCGTCAAACTGATTTTCTATACCTACAATCATGAATGCAACGTCCCCAACAAAAGGACATCAGTACGAATAATGTACCAAGTATGTAAAGCACATAAATAACTATATAAAAGACATGGAAGAAACATGGAGTAAATGACTCAACCTGTAAATTTGAATAACTCTGTAAATCATGGAATACTTATAGTGTAATACATACGCGTATGAATATCATGTCATGCATAGGTACATGTGTTCATAACATCATCAAGCCTATGAGGGCGTCCCATCATATCATCTCGGCCACAATAGGTAAAATCATCAACGTATACCAGCTGATCAGGTGGTGGTGCGTATATAATGTAGTAACCTTTTCCCATATTCCATATACATATAATATACATCTATACGCGTATATAATGTCATCTGGTCACGAGTCAATGTACATGTATAAATGAATGCAATGCATGAGAAGTACGTCAATAAAATCTCTCAGAACGTCATAAAACCATTATGCCTTTGATTAATATCATGCAATAGACTTTATCAACTCACGAATTTTCTGAGATCCATGAATAGAAGATATAATAATAAGTCAATGGGAATTCAAGAACATAGGCACTTGTAACGACCCGACCTGTCATTTTGAGCATTTATACTTCGCTCGCCAGTTCTCGGGCATGACTAGCCCCGTAAGATGTATTATGACTTATGTAAATAGTTAGTTTTGGTTTTCAGGTTAATCAGAATAGATATGGAAGAATGATTCTCAGTTTGAAGCTTTAAATTTGAAAGGTTTGACCAAGTTTTGACTTTTTAGTATTCGATCTCAGATTTGGAATTTTATGATTTGGTTAGCTATGTTAGGTGATTTTGGACTTAGGAGCGTGATCGGAATGTGTTTTGGAAGTCCGGAGTAGATTTAGGCTTGAATTGGCAAAATTGGAATTTTGACGTTTTTCGGTTGGTAGCGAAGATTTTGATATAGGGGTAAGAATGGAATTTCGGAAGTTGGAGTAGGTCCGTTGTGTCATTTGTAACGTGTGTGAAAAATTTCAGGTTATTCAGACGAGGTTTGATAGACCTTTTGATAGAAAGCGGAATTTGGAAGTTTTGGAATTTCTTAGGCTTGAATCCGATGATGATTTGATATTTTGATGTTGTTTTGAGTGTTCCGAAGGTTGGAACAGGTTTTAATGATGTTATGGAATATGTTAGCATGTTTGGTTGAGGTCCCGAGGGCCACGGGTGAGTTTCGGGTGGTTAAACGGATCAAATCTTGTTTTGAGAAGTTGCAGATTTTCTGTTGTTGGTGTTGCAGAGTTTTGGCCTTCGTGTTCGCGAGAGGGCTCTCGCGTTCGCGAAGGGATGATTAGTGAGGCTGGAAATTTGGCCTTCGCGTTCGCTATGCTAGTCCCATGTTCATGAAGGGAGAGGCTCAGTGTGCATCGCGAACGCGATGTGGGTCCTGCGTTCTTGTAAAGTAATAGGAACAGCTGGGGTCCTAGTCATTTGTGCTTCGCGTTCGCGCTGGGTGTGTCACGATTGCGATAGTTTGAGAAACTTCGCGTTCGCGTTCGTGTTCGCATTTAGGAGGTCGCAATCGCGAAGAAGGAATAAGTGGTCAATGGATTTTTGTGCTTCGCGAACACGAGGCTTTGACCGCATTCGCGAAGAAGGATAGGTCACCTGGGCAGAATATTTAAGTACCCATGTTCGTGGTTTTGGTCTATCTTCCACCATTTTGGAGCGATTTTGGAGCTTTTTGAGAAGGATGGAAGAGGGAATCAAAGGGAAACACTTGGAGGTAAAATTTTTGGACTCAATACTCGATCCTATTGTGATTTCTACCTAATTAGACATGAAATTTGTGGAATCTAAAGCCTAAAATTGGGGAGTTAGAGCTTGAAATTGGAGACTTTGATTTGAGGATTTGAGGGGTCGTTTGTGGTCGAATTTTGATGTATTTGATATGTATGAACTCGTGAGAGTGTAAGGATTCTAATTTTATAATTTTTATCAGAATCCGAGACGTGGACCCGGGGGTCGAGTTTGGCCAATTTCGAGATTTTTGATGTAAATTGGTTATTTTTGAGAGGGCTTTGTTCCCTTAGCATATTTCGATGGTATCAATCTATTTTTGGTTAGATTTGGAGCATTCAGAGGCCGAGTCGAGAGGCAAAGGCATCACGGGCTAGAGTTTGGACCGGATTGAGGTAAGTAATGATTGTAAATGCTTTCTTGAGGGTATGAAACCCCGGATTTCATATCGTTGTGCTACTTTAAGGTGACACACATGCTAGATGACGAGCATGGGGTCGTGCACCGTTGGGGATTGTGACTTAGTCCGTCCCGTATGACTGTTAAGTCGCGTATTTGATTGAAAACTGTTTGATATCATTGTGTTTTGGAAAGTATTATCATGTTTTGTGCTGAATGCCATATTTGAGCCTCGTGCCAACTGTTTTAGATCCTTAGGGGATTTTTACTACTATTCCTCACTATTTTGACTTCATATTTGTACTCAGTCATGTTGTATTCTACTGTTTTCATAACTCAACCATATTTACTCTATTTTGATATTTTAAATGATATTTTGGGCTGAGCATCATGTTTTACTGTTGCCCGAGTGGCTTGAGAGATTTCTAATTGAGTGAGGCTGAGGGCTTGTGTTGAGAGGATATTATGGGATCGGGCAACGCACCGCAGCAAGTTGTACTGATTCATGATTTTGAGGCCGAGGTCCTGATTTGTTATGCCACGAGGTGGCTTGTTATGAGGCCGAGGGTCAGTTTGATTATGCCACGAGATGGCTTGTTATAGCACTTGGGCTGTAGGGGCCCCTCCAGGGTCTGAACACCCCTAGTGAGCGCGGGTACCCAGTGTGAGATGTGATATTGTCCGAGGGTCTGTTGTTGTTTCATGTTATTTCCCTAGGGGCCGATATGAGTGATTGTGAGGTAGTCCGATGGGCTGTTTACCTTTTTATCCTTTTTCTCACTCTTTTCACCACTCGTTTGAAACTATTGAAAGATGTTTTGAAAATGTTTTACTGAACTGAGATGTTTTCATGTGTTTTACTGCTTTATTGCATTGTTCTGGACTTGTACTATTTTACTATAGCGTTATGCTGTGGTTTATGTGTTTTCTTACTGCTCAGCTGCCTTTTTATTATTTACGAGTTGGCATACTTACATTACTCCCTGCACCCTGTGTGCAGATCCAGGAGTCTCGAGTCACGATAGCGAGTGCTGATTTGTCTTCCAGCAGGCTTTCAGAGTGGACTAGGTAGCTGCTTGGCGTTCGCAGCCCAGTGCTTCTCCTTCCTATCTTTATTCAGCTTTGTATTAGCTTTGTTTAGACTATGTTGTCTTTTCATATTCCTATACGAGTTTTAGATGTTCATGACTAGTGACACCCCAATGTCGGGTTGTGTTTTGTTTCTATACTGTTCTATTCTACCTTACATTTTGGGATTTTAGCTTATTAATAACTTTAAATGACTTATTATAATTGTTTGGTTGGTTTTGGGGTTTGTGTCGGCTGGCCTAGTTAGGTGCCATCATGATAGGGTCGTGACAGTACCTCTAATACTTCTATGATAGAGTCATTTATGAAAGTTGTGCATTTGCTCATTTCGTTTGTATCGTATGGATCATGCCAAAAAGAAAGAAGGGATAGCCTTAACATACCTGAGTCGATTCTCTTGACAATCCCTCTGACACACATCAATTGCGACAGAACACATAACGACGGATCGAAGTAGAGAAAATCCATATGATATTCTTGAGAAAGATTGCACTGTACTCCTTTAGAATCACAAAATCCCGTTGCTATTACGCACTATAATTTCGTATGAAATTTTTGATTAAGATCATTACTTTGCTGAATTCTTATCCACCTCTATTAATTCTAATCTATCTCTCTTTGTCAATTTAGAGGTCTTATGCCTTAGTGGGTGTGGGCCCCACTACGGTGATGTTTTAGCCTTTAAATGTGACACCTTATCAAGTGAGTTTAAGAGTCATTAATTTGGCAAGGTTTGCTGCCACGTTTGGGGGGATTAGACTTATCAAAATGTCATAATTATTTAGCTAATCTTCCCCCAAATATCATTAATTACCCAATTACCCACATAATCAAGAATTATCTTAAATTACTTAAAATATTATTCACTTTTAACACACTTTATCTCCCCTATTATCATGGTCATGTGGTACCTTGTATAACATAAGTCCATAAATACGGGGTATTATGGCTTAGACCGTATTTTGTCCCAAAATGTCAAACTTTGACGAAATTCATTTTCTTCGATTTGCTTACCCTCTCACCTTCACGAATTTACTCATCACTTGTTTGAAATAGCATAATGCTTATAATCTCTAAATAATCTCATTCCCGAACTTACGTCGATTAACTTACGACGAAACTTCAATATACAAAAATGCGGGATATAACATCTCATTTTTTGAGCTTCCATCAATTTACTTATGGCGTACTTTCACGTATGAAAATATGGGGTGTAACATCATTCCCCCATTTGGAACATTCATCCTCGAATGTTGACTGATGCACTTATCGTTTTCATAACTTTTGTCTTCTGAATACTTTAGTACTCTCATTGCCATCTAGGCAAATGTTATGTGGATAATTCCAAAGATCAGAGCATTGCCCCCTTTAGGCCTCTTTCTCACACCACAACTTGTGGTCAGAATCCTTCCAATCTCGTAACTGTTGCTACCTTCTATCATGCAACCTATGCGACTTTTTCCTGTAAGTGCACCTATGCGATTCTTCTCTCCTTTTTCCTCCAACTTTTAGCCAATCTCTAGGACTTACTTTGCAAACATATATAGAGCTTGACAGGATGTCCCTCTGGGCATCTATAGGTATACTGAAGTTCTTCGCTCGGTACTTTGTCGAACCTACAAATGTTGCTATATCTTATTTCATAGACCGAATTATCTATCTGTATGACTTTACTGCATCTAGATAGGTCATACTATACCATAACTCTTACTTCGATTTATCATTTCTGAGGTCTGCTACCAAACTCCAAGTTACTCTCATTGCTTATCCTATATGTATAAATCTAAGTCCTTAATGCTTCTCCATTACTGTTTATCTTAAGAATGATGGCCTACTCTCATCTCATACTTTATAACTTTTATCCATCCATTGTTGATTAACCGTAATGTTGATTTTCAATCTACTACTGATAACTTGAAACCTCTTACGTAATACATTGTCACTAGGGCTTATGTCCCATCGGGGGATATCTGAAGTGACTTGCCTAATCCACCTAGGGGCGATACTATACTTCAATAACTGTATTTTATAGCATCCCAATGTGATTCACCTTACATGGGTATTTTAATCCTGTATAATTCATGAATCCCTTCTTTTTTTTCTTTAAATCATTACTCAATTGAAGGCCCAAATGTCATCCTTTATCTATCACAATTACACCCTTATTCTACTATCAGGGCATCATTCCATCTATTATAAATGCTACTTATGATGAGTAACTCCTTTGAGTTCATTCAGGCTATACCGAGCTTTCTATAACTTAGAGAAACCATCAGTTCTTTTGTTTGGACTTATTCATTTTCGTCACCTTCTCACTCGCCCTTTCTTATCCTTACTCTTGTCTTCTTAAAACCTTGTTGCTTTACCATACTTTAGCTTGCGACCTACATATATCTATTTATACTACTCGCAACCTTCCTTCAACTTGCTTGCACCATATATTTCCTTGTATTATTCTGGAACATCAAGCGAGACATCACATTGTCTCTAACTCTTCTCTACTGTCTTAACTAGACTTCTTAATACCTAGAAAGCATAGGCTAGAAGGTATGCCACTGACGACGTCGCTATTATTCCTGGATACTGAATCCCAATGCTTACTTTATCTGAAGTAAAGATTATTCACAACCTTCTGTACCTGAGTATCTCGTACGTTGTTCACCTTTACCTTACTTACCTTAAAATCTTGCATCACATCTTTTATCTTTTTCGTGACCTCACTTAGACATAGGTATAATTTACTTCCACAACTTGAAGCTCTATTATAATACTTGTACCTCTGGTGCATACACAATCTGGTGGGAGCTTTATATTGACTTCTTATGAGGCTGGCACTTCTTCTAACTGGCTTTATCATAGAGCCATTATAGAATATGGCTATTGTACTATCTCTCTTGTACCTATGATATCTAAGAGTAATCCTGCAATGTTCTTAATCACGAGGTCTATAATTTTATGGGTCCAATAATCAGATTCCTGATTTACTTCGTTGATGTAACTCTTTAGTTTCCTCCTCCTTTTGATCAGCCTTTATGTAGGCTTAATCTATCTCCCGTTCTGCGGCTCATGATATTAGTTATTTCTTTTAGCCTTTCATAGGCGCTATGGAATATCCATGATACAATCTTTTAACAATTCAATTATTTGTCTATGACCTGGACTCAATCATTTCTTTTAACTTATATCGAAGTCTTCTACGGCTACATGAATGTCAATATATATGTTGCATGGATAGTACTGCGAAATATTAAGTGTGTACATAACGTAACTAACTCTGGATCATTGATTGAATAATTCCTTTTGTTCTATCTCAGCTTTCTTCAAACGTAAGCAATTACTTTTCCTGGACTTTCTACCTCCTTGTTGCATGCATACTTAGCTTATCTTAGTTTCCATGCATGCCAGAATTTTCGTGTAACTCATATGGTCTCGAATATTACTTTTGACTTTACTTCCTGTTCATTAGCCAAGGCAGGTGCCACTTTCTTATGGAGTGCATATAAAGTTGTAATGAGACTGTTTTTACATGACCATTTCTTCTTCAAGTTACTATGCTTAGGTACAAGTCTTCTTCCTTATTTCCTCAGCTAGTCTTTCATAGTAGTACTTAGGGAAGACCCTCTGACTCTTGTAAAACTGCGATCTTATTACATCGTATACTCGACGAAATTTTTGATGTTCTTTCTCACCAATAATTATCCTTAGTTACTTACCTCCACGCTCATGTGCTCGTACAGTTGCTTCTAAACTGAGGTTATGACTATCTTCCAAGTGAGACTCTCTTTTGTTTCCGTAAAATTCATACGGTACCTTTAACTACCCTAACTCTTATCTGAATATTTCTTAAGGATTAAGATATCATAACTGCGAGGCTGGATTCAGCATATTGGGTTTTACTATGTTTATCTTGCATGATCTATTGATTTGTCTGTATCCTCATGTCTAGAAATAACTAGGCCCTTCCTGAATCAACTACCAACTACTCGTTAGCTCATTCTCATATCAATATTCCGCGTAATCTTTGTTGTATCATTTCCTTTATCTTAACTTACGTCCCGCAGTGACTCCTTACCTCCTCTCCTTGACGTCGTGTTTGCATAATATTCTAGAATCGTTGCATATCTGTAGGCTTTGAATAAGTTCAATCTCGTCCCTTTTATCACATTTTTCCTTTACCATTCCATAATTACTAGAACCACTTAATTTTGACTTAATTCCATATCATTCCATATTCCCCCCTTTAGGGAAGTACTAAGATTTAGTGCTACGATGATCTATGTATAGATATTTTACCTCTTCATCTTTGGCATCTTTTCACATTATCGATGACCCTTACTCGTCTCGCGGTAATCCTTCTGTACCAAGGATAACAAAATTCCTTACTCATGTTGCGACCAAAACACTCACGCAAGTGTACGCGATCGACAAGTAATATAGTAGTAAGTAGAGTATCATTCCCATGAGGAATTGTGATCAACTTATCGACTGATGTAGACTCAAACAATTATCAATTCAAGCTAAATTATCACAAAATATATAAAGAACCAATTTACAACTTACTTAATAATTGCACAATAATTTAACACAAAATTACTACACCAATTTCACAATATGTTTATAACAATTTGGATAAATATATTCCCGGGTCATGGACTTGCTAGAAATTATGCTACTATTTTAGCTTAAAATGGATTTATTGAATTATCCGGGTTATTGATTATAAGGTTAATAATATTCATAAGAATCTTTCGAGTTCTTATGCATCTATTCAAGTTAAACTAATACCTATATGTCTATGGTATTAATATTAGCAAGAATGCATTTACAACTCCTATTTTTCAACCAAGCAAGGCAATTAAGTATAGTTCTATCTTAATTGCGAATCTTTCACCCGATGCCCAGGATCCGGATCTTGCTCTATTTGATTCTATATGCAACCAAGAATTTCCTTTGTCAAGTTTAATTCAAGATTCGTAAATAATATTTCACTGTTAGCTACGCAGTAAAATAATTAGAAGCAGAATCAAATAAACAACCCATAACGATAAATTCAATATCTTCAATCTAAGCTTCAAATAACATAATTATCTAACATCCATGACCCAAGAATACTAGAGTTTTTAGCTACTCATAATCATACAAAAATCAACAATAAAAGTTTTAAACATAATATTAACAAGCAAATAGAAGAAAGTTTAGAAGAACTCTTTGAATCCTTGCTCCAAAATGATGTTCTTCTTCTCCTTTCCTAGCTCCAAGATGAAGCTCCTCCTTCTTCTATGGCTTTTTCTCCCTCAAAATCTCTGATCTCTCTCTCAATAATGGAGCTTTACTTTATGTAAGTTGAGTGGATCCTCCCAGATTTCCCATTTTGCCCCCAAATAATTTATTTCCCGGACTGGACTAGCGCGGGAGCGCATGACCCGCACATGACCCGCGCTAGTGGGGTTTCTTTCTATCCAAAACAATTGAACTAGCGCGGGAGCGCATGACCAGCGCATGACCCGCGCTAGTGGGGTTTTCTCTTGTTAAGATGTTGCTGCTCAACTTTTCGTCATTTGACTCCATTTTTCACTTGATTACCATCATAAATCCTCATTTGTTTATTGAACTCCTGTGAGACATTAAAGTCATGATTAGAGCCAATTTTTGCATTATTTGAACATTTACAATAGTAAACCATCCTTAAGTTGAGCTAAAACATAGGCTATATTAAACAATTTAGCCTATTATCAACACCCCACACTTAGCTTATTGCTAGTCCTCGAGCAATCCACTATATTCTTTTTAGAGAATTCTTCACTCAACCATTTCCCCTCACGCATTACACCTAGAACATTGTACATATATTACGCCTAGCAGTGAACAAATCCTAGCCTCAAAGTCAACTCTCAAGTGCCATGCAATATTTACACTTCCTCAAAGTACTCTACACAGAAATCAAGACTTGCTTCTCCGTCACGATTCATATGCCCTCACAATTACATCAACAAAAACTGAGTTCAATCCCCCACATTCAATTCATATATTCACATATATCAAGGAAATCACTCACTCTCACAAACGAGGTCACATGCATGCAATTGGTACCATAAGCTTGCCCTTAATGTACATCTCTACTAATGTAGGCTAGCTCAATCCAAAATCAATTAGGACTTTTTATGGTTGTAATGTGGGCTAAGGGACGTGTAGGATGTATTTAGGAATAGTGACTCAACCCCTAAGCCCTTTAACACATCACACGAGCAATTTTTAGCATGAATTCTTCAACCCACTTCTCCTTTATACACAATATCATCCCACAATTACGCCCTTCTTCTTTAAGCACTCTATTAATTCATTCCTACTAGCTAGAGCAAAACACAATGTAATTATCTCTTTTTTTCTTGTCACTCAATTTCTGCTAGTGGTGTATTCGTTTACAACATAAGTGCACCTTTCATCCTTTTATTGGTTCCACTCAAAAGCCACCCCACACTTATTTCCTTCTTACTTCTTTTAGCGCTCTTCTCACAATTAAAGTGATTTAAGAGGTAAAAGGATCAAAACAATGTCAATTAAGAACAAAAGGGTATGGGCTTGTAATGCGGGTGCCAAACAAAAAAGTCTGAAGGCTCAAAAGGGTTAACTAAGGACAAATTTTATTTTTAATAAGCAATTAAGCTCAAAAAGGTCAAAGAAAGCCTAACATCATTTTTCAAACCGAGCATCACCTCAAATTTCGCTTCGACTCACATACCGGGCAAGTTCTAGACACAAGTACAACACATGGACTACACAAATACTCACCACACATGGCATATGACTCATTCCAAATCAGCTCAATAAGACACTCCATTACGAGCATTCAATTCAGTACAAACATACAAATTAAGGCACTTTCAGTGAGATTCAACAATTTAGACTAAGCGCGTTACACTCTAGGGTCTAATGTGTTCAGGTGTGTCAATGCTATGAGTTCTCTTCTATAGCTTGCATCCCTTATTTTAGTCTACAAATAAATAAAAAATATAAAAATAGAAATTTAAAACTACCTATGCCTGGTTCAAGATAAACCCTTGGAAAAGAACCGCGGCTTAAAGAAAAACCAAGGGAGAATTGTTATACTACCTAAAAATACAAAAAAATAAAAACAAAAATATTTTTGTTGTTTTCTATGGGCTCAGTCCCTCAAAAACTCCTATCTAAAAGAATCCGTCATCGGGCCGCGCCAATATAACTACTAAAAAATAATCTACTGAAAATGTTTAAGAACAGACAACAATTACTCCAACAATACTAAATCACCAAAACATTTAAAAACAAAAGTAAAATAGTCACGCAATCCCAAAACATTATATATTGTACCACACCACCAAAACATTCCCACAATCCAAAACAATTGAAACAACCTAAAAATCCATAATAATTACTACCATCCAAAACATTTAAGAACAGGAATCCTCCACCCCACACTTAAAGCGAGACATGTCCCCATGTCTTTCATTATAAACAAGAGGTGAAGCAAAGATACTTCCCCGAGGAGTCACTCCTGGTCGGAGACAGAACCTGAATCCACATTGCATGCCCGACCAATTGCACGAAGCCAACCCAAGATTCGGCTTTCCGTTTTTTTCTGTTGAACTTGCATTTCATCAACACGTCTCCCCAGAACTGTCACTGATGTTTTAATTTCAGTGATTTCCTGCTCCATGCGGTCTATCCTTTGTCCCCGACCAGCCCTAGATGATCCTGCTGCATCAAAAGCTTGTGGTTGTGCATGTGGTGCATCTTCTCCCATCTCCACATCATCAGCTCCTTCTTGTTGGCCCTCTCCTTCCTCATCGTCACTGTCATCAAAATTAGCAACTACCAATTCCGCTGGATGTACAACTTCCTTACCTGTGGTGACCATTTTAGCCGTGAAAGGATTGACTTTAGCTAGTCATCCATCTGTATCAAGATTGTTTGGTACATTGGCTCGAAGGCACAGTAGGGTGACAAGAGATGGGTAATACAACCCGTAGCGTTGAATTCTAACCCTCTGGAACATTTTTTTATGTATCAACAATGGCACATCAAACCATGCCCTATTCATGAAACACCATATTAAGCAAGCTCGAGGGATGTTTACTTCAGTCAAATTCTTGGAAGGCAAGAGACGGCTGTTGATGAAGTACAACCAACATTTGGCCTCGAATTTCAGGGCATTAGCGTGGAACTTGTTCCCATATTTATACCATTGGATATCTGCATCTGGGCGACAAATTATGTCGGTGAACATGGACCATGGTATTAGCTTACTGTTATATGCCTGTAACATATCCATGTAATCTTCCTCCACTGGGGGTAGCCTGTACACATCCCGAATTGTTTCTATAGATGCATTGACTTGTCGCTTTTGGACTGTAACATTGTAGTTATCATGTTCCGGAAGGTTGGCATAATATTCCCTCACTAGCATTACATTCGCCGTGATTGGATCCTTGAAGAATATGTCAAGCCCACGCCTCCTCAACTCGTTTGCTAGGTTTGGATAATTAATAGCCAAAGCATTTGCATCCATTGCTTGTTCAGGCACTATTGTTTTCTCCTCATTTTTGTTAAATCTGTCCTGTGCCTTGGTTGACACAAACTTTTGACTGTCGAATGGCCTAGTATCAACTGATTTTCTAGGCCGTCCACCAACATTTGCTGTAGCTGGGCGTTCGGATGAGGAACTTGATGCTGGGCGTTTACGAGGGGCCATGATACCTGCAAGTAGTTTAGAGTTAGCCCTATTCAATTGGGTGACCAAACCGAGCTACTTAGACTTCACCACATAGTTGGTCACATCACTTCCTCCAAAGAGGCATTTTTTCAAACACATTGTGAGCATGTTGAGTTTCAAGCTTTTTCCAACCCTATATCACAATGTATTCACCATCAACCAACCCAATTACTACTTTACACCAACATATTCCTAATTTTTTACTTCCTCAACCCAACCAAACATCAAACATATGTTTAAATCTTCTATAAATGCTACATTCTAATGTTAAATAAGAAAAATTTAAGAAACTATCCTAAAAATATACTATCTTGACAACCACATAATAAAACTAAACAAGGAAAAAATTGAAGACATTATACTAAATATATGCAAAGAAATTGAAAATCAAACAAAAAATAGAAAATTAAAACTATGTTCACCAAAAAAAAATGAAATTAATCTGAAAAATAAAAAAATTAACTAATAAGAAGAAGATGAAGAAGACATACCTTAGAGGAGATGGGGTATGGGGTGAATGAAGAGGTGGGGAGATTTGATGAAGAAGAAGAAGAAGAAGAAGAAAAAGATTAGGGTTTTGTTGGGAGAGTTTGGAAGATGAAGAATGGGGGTGTTATTAAGTTAAAAAAGTAAAAAAAAAAAACTTAAAACGGAATTACCTGTGACTAGCGCGGGTCGTGCGCTGGTTATGCGCTCCCGCACTAGTCACTTTGTCCCTAGGCAGACTAAAACTTGATTAGCGCGGGCTATGCGCACCCGCGCTAATCACTGAAGGTCTGGGCAAACGGAAACCTGATTAGCGCGGGTTAAGCGCACCCGCGCTAATCACTGAACGTTTCTCTTTTTTTTTTATTATTATTTTTTTATCCTCTCAAGAAGGCCAAGTTATAAATTCTCATTTACAAACTATATTTACAATACATTTGTGGGTTTTCTCCCACACATCGCCTGATTTAATGTCGCGGCAAGACGCCATATTGCATTATATGTCAATTAAATCTACTGAGGTTTTGTGACGTTGAATGTCACCACCCCAATAGTGTTTAATTCGTTGCCCATTTACCAAGAACGTGCCTGTTGAATTAATGTTTCGCAATTCAACTGTTCCATGAGGAGTTACACTTACTACAACAAAAGGGCCTGCCCAACGGGACTTAAGCTTTCCAGGAAAAAGCTTTAGCCTTGAGTTGAACAAGAGAACTTCTTGACCCGGCTCAAACTCACGATGTTGGATGTGTTTGTCGTGCCACTTCTTGGTCTTTTCTTTATATAACTTGGCATTTTCATAAGCATGCAACCGAAACTCATCAAGTTCATTGAGTTGTAGCAGTCTTTTTTCTCCAGCTAAGTCCATATTCATATTTAGCTTTTTGATTGCCCAATAAGCTTTATGTTCTATCTCAACAGGCAAATGACATGCTTTTCCATAAACCAACCTGTATGGAGAAGTACCTATTGGAGTCTTGTATGCAGTTCGGTAAGCCCACAATGCATCTTCTAACTTACCGGACCAATCTTTCCTATTTGCGCTCACAGTTTTCTCCAAAATCTGTTTTACCTCCCTGTTTGACACTTCAACTTGACCACTCGTTTGAGGGTGATATGCAGTAGCAACTTTGTGTCTTATACCATATTTTGCTAGAACATTTTTCAACAATTTATTGCAAAAGTGTGTTCCTCCATCACTTATCAACACCCTTGGAGTACCAAAGCATGTGAAAATGTGTTTATTCACAAATCTTACCACTACCTTCGCATCATTAGTAGGAAGAGCAATGGCCTCAACCCACTTAGACACATAATCCACTGCAACCAAAATATATCTGTGCCCATTAGAACACGAAAATGGTCCCATGAAATCTATTCCCCAGACATCAAAGAGTTCTACTGCCAAAATATTTTGTAAAGGCATCTCGTGCTTCTTCGTGATCGTTCCGGTTCTTTGGCACCTGTCACAATTTTTAACAAAAGCATGTGCATCTTTAAATAATTTTGGCCAGTAAAAACCTGATTGCAAAACCTTTTGTGCAGTTCTGTCTCCACCATGATGACCTCCATAAAGAGAAGAATGATAGTCATGCAATATTGCATTCATCTCCTCCTCAAGGACACACCTTCTTACCAATTGATCTGCGCATTGCTTGTATAGAAAAGGCTCGTCCCACATGTAGAATCTCACATCATGTAAGAACCTTCTTCTATGGTCAGCTGTGAATTCTGGTGGAGTCACCCCACTTGCAATGAAATTCACATAATCAGCATACCACGGGGTTTCATCCGAAGTGATGGCTAGCAAATGTTCGTCAGGGAATGTTTCTTTGATTGATTCTCCTTCAGTGACATGGCCTCTATTTTCCAGCCTGGATAAATGATCTGCAACCTGATTCTCTGTTCCCTTTCGATCTCGAATCTCCAAATCAAATTCCTGCAAAAGAAGAACCCATCGAATTAACCTTGGCTTGGCATCTTTCTTTGCAAATAAATACCTTATAGCTGAGTGATCTGTGTAAACTATGACTTTTGTCCCCACTAGATAGGATCTAAACTTATCAAATGCCCATACTACTGCGAGCAACTCTTTTTCAGTAACAGTGTAATTCATTTGAGATGGATTAAGAGTTCTACTCACATAGTGAATGGAACAAAATATTTTCTCTTTCCGCTGCCCCAAAACAGCTCCAATGGCTATATCACTTGCATCACACATCAATTCAAATGGATGTTTTCAATCTGGAGAAATGATAATCGGTGCAGTAACTAATCTTCGTTTCAGCTCATCAAATGCTTTCAGACAAGCATCATCAAACTTGAAAGATGTATCTTTCTTAAGAAGCCTGCACAAAGGAGATGAGATTCTTGAAAAATCCTTGATGAAACGACGGTAAAAACCTGCATGGCCTAAGAAACTGCGAATGCCTCTAACTGATGTTGGTGGAGGTGATTTTTCAATTACTTCCACCTTTGCTTTATCCACCTGCAATCCATTCTTGGACACTTTATTCCCTAAGACTATGCCTTCTCGTACCATGAAATGACATTTTTCCCAATTTAGCACCAAATTTGTTTCTTCACACCTAGCAAGGACCTTATCAAGATTCATTAAACATTCATCAAAAGAACATCCAAATACAAAAAAATCATCCATAAATACTTCCACAAATCTTTCAACCATATTAGTGAAAATAACCATCATACACCTTTGAAAAGTCGCAGGTGCATTGCAAAGACCAAATGACATTCTTTTAAATGCATATGTCCCATACGGACATGTAAATGTGGTCTTTTCTTGGTCTTCTGGGACTATAACAATTTGATTATATCCCGAGTAGCCATCCAAAAACAGTAGTATTCCTGCCCGACTAATCTATCAAGCATTTGGTCAATAAAGGGAAGGGGAAAATGGTCTTTTCGGGTGGCATTATTCAATTTTCTATAATCTATGCAAATCCTCCACCTAGTAACAGTTCTAATGGGAATAAAATCATTATTTTCATTTGTCACTACGGTCATTCCTCCTTTCTTTGGAACACATTGGACTGGACTTACCCATTTGCTATCAGATATTGGAAATACAATACCTGCATCAAGCCATTTAATCACTTCTTTTCTTACCACCTCTTTCATGTTCAGATTTAGGCGGCGTTGTTGTTCTATGCTTGGCTTGTGCCCTTCCTCCATGAGAATTTTATGCATGCAAAAAGCTGGACTAATACCTCTTATGTCAGACATTGTCCACCCAATTACTCTTTTATGCTCACGTAGTACTCTTAACAATTTCTCCTCCTGCAATTCAGACAAGTCAGCAGAAATAATAACAGGTAACATTTCAGAACTACCCAAATAAACATAATGAAGGTGAAAAAGTAAAGGCTTTAATTCCAATTTGGGAGCTTCTTCAACTGAGGGCTTCAGAGGAGGACCATTTGGCCTATTCAAAGGTTCAAAGAGATTTAAACCTTTTATATATTCACATGTTGCATTCAAAGTATGTTTCATCTCCTCAACCTCATCATTAATCTCCAAACTTTAAAACAACATAATTGCTTTTTCTAAAGAATCCTGCAAATATACACTTGGCGTAATAAGTTGTTCATCAAGCTCCATGACAGATATCAAAGACAATTCTTCATACTGCCGAGGAAGTTGAATTGCTTTTATACATTAAAAACAGCTTCCTCGTTGTCAACTCTCATGATCATTTTTCCTTATCTTACTTTAATTATAGCATCACCTGTAGCCAAGAGAGGTCTTCCCAATATAATAGGAACTTTTTCATCGGCCTGAAAAACCAAGATAATGAAATCAGCCGGGAAAATAAATTTCCCAATTTTCAGTAGCACATCTTCTATCACCCCTTCCGGGTAAGCTATGGACATGTCTGCTAGTTGCAACATCACTGTGGTGGGTTTTGGAGCTCCCAAACCCAATTGTTTGTACAAAGACAATGACATCAAATTTATGCTTGCTCCCAAATCACAAAGTGCATGGCCTACATCAACATTGCCTATTCTCACAGGGATAGTAAAGCTGCCAGGGTCCTTAAGCTTTTGAGGAAGCTTATTTTAGACCCTTGAAGTGCACTCTTCAGTAAGTGCAACTGTTTCAAATTCAGTTAGTTTCCTCTTGTTAGCCACAATGTCTTTTATGTATTTGGCATATTTTGTAATATCACGAATCGCATCTACCAACGGAATATTCAATTGAATCTGACTCAACATAGAAAGAATTTTGTTGAACATGCGATCGTCATTCTTTTTCTACAATCTTTGTGGAAAAGGTGGTGGTGGCCTTGGAACATTCACAGGTGCTGAAATTGTATCATCTTTCCTTACTTCCTATGTTGCTTTGGGAATCAATGCACCCTCAGGTACATGCTTGTCTTTTCTCTTCTTTGGAACTTCTTCTAATTCCCTTCCAGTTTTAAGTGTAATTGCACTAACTTGCGGATTTTTCTCTGTCTCACTTGGAAGAGCACCTGCAGGCCTAGTATTTTGATTTGCAGCTAGTTGTCCCAATTGTCTTTCAAGATTTCTAAAGTCCGTTCTGAGTTGTTGATTGTCTTGCAACAATTTTTTCAACAAATCATTTGTACCATTCCCTAGCATCCCCCAATAATGAAAAGGGAAATAAGGTCAGCCTGACATAATCCTTGGAAACATTTGGATAATTGTAAGTATCCGTTATTTCCAAAAAATTTTGAATGTGCCTTTGTGGGTCTTCATGAGATAGACCAACATATTGCCCAGTGGACTGTATCAGCTGCACCATGTACTGTTTAAGCTCAAAGTGACCGGTGATTTCAGGCTTCACAATGGCCTGAGTCATATTAGCAAGGTTTAGCCTTGCTGCTTCTATCACCGCACGTTCTTGATTACCTGCCATCACTGTTGGCTGTGGTTGAACTTGAATGTCCAACTCTCTTTCTGTTCTGTTTCTAGCTTCCCACTCCTTCCTTGTTCTATGAATTGTTCGTTCAATTTCAGCATCAAAAGGGAAGAGGTTGTTTGTGCTTCTACTCCTCCGCATTCAAGAGAAGAGCCTGCGCAACACAAACAAAGTAGATGGAAAATTTAGGTTTTTATTAATAGCTAATAAAATCTGAAAATAGTCAAGTAGCTAATTTCAATTCCCCGGCAACGGCGCCAAAAATTTGTTGCGACCAAAACACTCACGCAAGTATACGCGATCGACAAGTAATATAGTAGTAAGTAGAGTATCGTTACCACGAGGAATTGTGATCAACTTATCGACTGATGTAGACTCAAACAATTATCAATTCAAGTTAAATTATCACAAAATATATAAAGAACCAATTTACAACTTACTTAATAATTGCACAATAATTCAACACAAAATTACTGCACCAATTTCACAATATGTTTATAACAATTTGGATAAATATATTCCCGGGTCATGAACTTGCTAGAAATTATGCTACTATTTTAGCTTAAAATGGATTTATTGAATTATCCGGGTTATTGATTATAAGGTTAATAATATTCATAAGAATCTTTCGAGTTCTTATGCATCTATTCAAGTTAAACTAATACCTATATGTCTATGGTATTAATATTAGCAAGAATGCATTTACAACTCCTATTTTTCAACCAAGCAAGGCAATTAAGTATAGTTCTATCTTAATTGCGAATCTTTCACCCGATGCCCAGGATCCGGATCTTGCTCTATTTGATTCTATATGCAATCAAGAATTTCCTTTGTCAAGTTTAATTCAAGATTCATAAATAATATTTCACTGTTAGCTACGCAGTAAAATAATTAGAAGCAGAATCAAATAAACAACCCATAACGATAAATTCAATATCTTCAATCTAAGCTTCAAATAACATAATTATCTAACATCCATGACCCAAGAATACTAGAGTTTTTAGCTACTCATAATCATACAAAAATCAAAGATAAAAGTTTTAAACATAATATTAACAAGCAAATAGAAGAAAGTTTAGAAGAACTCTTTGAATCCTTGCTCCAAAATGATGTTCTTCTTCTCCTTTCCTAGCTCCAAGATGAAGCTCCTCCTTCTTCTATGACTTTTTCTCCCTCAAAATCTCTGATCTCTCTCTCAATAATGGAGCTTTACTTTATGTAAGTTGAGTGGATCCCCCCAGATTTCCCATTTTGCCCCCAAATAATTTATGTCCCGGACTGGAATAGCGCGGGAGCGCATGACCAGCGCATGACCCACGCTAGTGGGGTTTCTTTCGGTCCAAAACAATTGAACTAGCGCTGGAGCGCATGACCAACGCATGACCCGCGCTAGTGGGGTTTTCTCTTGTTAAGATGTTGCTGCTCAACTTTTCGTCATTTGACTCCATTTTTCACTTGATTACCATCATAAATCCTCATTTGTTTATTGAACTCCTGTGAGACATTAAAGTCATGATTAGAGCCAATTTTTGCATTATTTGAACATTTACAATAGTAAACCATCCTTAAGTTGAGCTAAAACATAGGCTATATTAAACAATTTAGCCTATTATCAATACCCCACACTTAGCTTATTGCTAGTCCTCGAGCAATCCACTATATTCTTTTTAGAGAATTCTTCACTCAACCATTTCCCCTCATGCATTACACCTAGAACATTGTACATATATTACGCCTAGCAGTGAACAATCCTAGCCTCAAAGTCAACTCTCAAGTGCCATGCAATATTTACACTTCCTCAAAGTACTCTACACAGAAATCAAGACTTGCTTGTCCGTCACGATTCATATGCCCTCACAATCACATCAACAAAAACTGAATTCAATCCCCCACATTCAATTCATATATTCACATATATCAAGGAAATCACTCACTCTCACAAACGAGGTCACATGCATGCAATTGGTACCATAAGCTTGCCCTTAATGTAAATCTCTACTAATGTAGGCTAGCTCAATCCAAAATCAATTAGGACTTTTTTATGGTTGTAATGTGGGCTAAGGGACGTGTAGGATGTATTTAGGAATAGTGACTCAACCCCTAAGCACTTTAACACATCACACGAGCAATTTTCAGCATGAATTCTTCAACCCACTTCTCCTTTATACACAATATCATCCCACAATTACGCCCTTCTTCTTTAAGCACTCTATTAATTCATTCCCACTAGCTAGAGCAAAACACAATGTAATTATCTCTTTTTTTCTTGTCACTCAATTTCTGCTAGTGGTGTATTCGTTTACAACATAAGTGCACCTTTCATCCTTTTATTGGTTCCACTCAAAATCCACGCCACACTTATTTCCTTCTTACTTCTTTTAGCGCTCTTCTCACAATTAAAGTGCTTTAAGAGGTAAAAAGATCAAAACAATGTCAATTAAGAACAAAAGGGTATGGGCTTGTAATGCGGGTGCCAAACAAAAAGTCTGAAGGCTCAAAAGGGTTAACTAGGGACAAATTTTATTTTTAATAAGCAATTAAGCTCAAAAAGGTCAAAGAAAGCCTAACATCATTTTTCAAACCGAGCATCACCTCAAATTTCGCTTCAACTCACATACCGGGCAAGTTCTAGACACAAGTACAATACATGGACTACACAAATACTCACCACACATGGCATATGACTCATTCCAGATCAGCTCATCAAGACACTCCATTACGAGCATTCAATTCAGTACAAACATACAAATTAAGGCACTTTCAGTGAGATTCAACAATTAAGACTAAGCGCGTTACACTCTAGGGTCTATTGTGTTCAGGTGTGTCAACGCTATGAGTTCTCTTCTATAGCTTGCATCCCTTATTTTAGTCTACAAATTCTCTACTTTCTCTCTCTAGAAAATACCCGCCGTCACTGTAGCAGTGAATTCGAGTTACTATTCATCGCAGCTTCTTTTGCGACTTGAACTTGCTCATGTTCGTGTAAGGCAGCAATGGCTGCGTTGAACTCTCCCCAGTCCTTGGTTGTGGGAGAGCAAGCACCTGGGATCAACATTCATCCAAAAATGAATTATGCAGCAACTGTGACTAAAGAAAATGTGCGACAAATCCAACATATAGTGCTATGTCCAGTTAGATTCGAACGTGGAGAACCAATCGTTGAATTTACCACAGATGATGTGAAAGAGTTTGTCATAGAGGAAGGTTTACACCAAGCAGTTTTCATCAAATTCTCTTATGGAAAACCAGAACTTCACGACTTCAGAAAACTTTTTCCAAAACAGTTCGATGTGAAGGGATCGTGCAACATCGGGCAGTTGGAGTTTAGACATTTACTGGTACGATTCGAGCTTTATGAAGACTATGTAAACTTTGTGTCTAGATCTACTGGGCACATTAACTCAAATGGAGAGGAGTTCTTCTTCAGAACTTTTCCTTGGACGATTGGATTCGATCCACGAATTGAGACATCGAAGGCTGTGGTGTGGATCTCATTCCCAGATCTTCCACCAAATTATTTTGCTAAGAAATCTTTGATGTCAATTGCATCTGCAGTTGGAAAACCTCTTGCTATTGATAAGGCGACGAAAGATCGAACAAGGCCAAGCGCTGTGAGGGTTAAAGTGTTGCTGGATCTGCTGGATAAGCATCCCAAAAAAGTAAAGATTTCAGTCGTCAACAAAATTTCTGAAAAATCTAATGATTTCAGTCAAAAGGTTATATATGATTACCTTCCAATGTACTGTACATGTTGTAAGCACCAAGGGCATGATGAAATTTCATGTCGCGCGATGAAAGGAAGAAATAAAAATGCAAAGGAAAATACAGAGAAAATTAGTCGAACTGATCTGGATGAGAATTGCATTGAACAGCTTTAGGGGGACGCAAGGCAATTATTGAATGCAATAAGAGATGCCAATCAGCTGGAAGATAATGACAATGTGACTAAAATGCAGGGAGTGGTCGATGACACTTCACATACTCAGAATAAGTCTAAAGGTAAGGCTACTGCTACAGGAACTTTGGCGATCTTCACAGGTTAAAAGCCTACTGGACATGTAGGAGGACAATGGAAAGAGGTGAATGATAAGCGTGTGAAGCCTGTCAATAATGAGAATTGTGTTCAAACAAAAACATGACATGAGACAATGGCATTGACTGCTGCAACCAAGGAGAATCAGATGATTAATGTTTTGGCATTGGTGGAAATCGAAGATGAGCAGGCAGACCATGTTCAGATTCGGAGTAGCTTTGCAGTTTTAGAAATGGAAAAAACTGATGACAATGAAGGAAATAATCTGATGTTGATAGGGGAAACCTCTGCTGTCAAAAATAGAGCTAACATGGAACCAAATGGCAATTTGATTGCAACTGCAGATGTTATTACTCAAATTCCAAACTATGATGCTCGTACAAAACAATTGTCAAAAGATGCAAATCAGTTAAATCCAAATGCTATTGCTTTTAATCTTTCTGCTAAAGAGAATGAGCATCAAAAGCATAGAAAACAAGAGTCCACAGCACAATGGGCTAATAAGATCTTTGGAAGCAAGTTAGTTACCACTAATCACTCGTGTCAGGATATCCCATCTCAAGACACATATGGATCATCGGAACAAGTGAATGAGAAGGACAGACTAGCTCTGACTAGTGGCAAGCTTTGGGAGGATCAAGCGGAGGAGGATTCTGAAGAAGGAGAAATTCCAAAAGGAATTAATGAAGAAGCTGAAGCTGATCAGGAGGTCATAGAGGAGGAAGACCAAAGTGTAAATGATAATGCAGCTGTTGTAGCAGAACATACTCGAGCTCCAAACAGAGCAAATACTCTGTTTCAAAACAGAGAAAAGGTAAAAAACATACCAGAGGAGGAAAATCATGCTGCAGACTGCAGTGAAGCCAGGAAACAAGCAGATACAACAATTACAGGCGCCTCAATGCACTTGGGCAAAAATGATAAGTTGGATGGATTAAAATACAACGCTGAAGGGGAACAAGGGATGATTAAAAAAACTGACAATCAAAAAGAGTTTGGTGATAACAGTAGGGTGAGGATACTCAAGTATAATGATTCCAAAGGCGTAATGACAAGCTGTCCCTCTCATGAATTGGCAAGACCAGTTATGAATCAAGAAAAAGAAGATGAAAACATTCTGGGAAATGGAAGAGATTTAGATGAGGAATCAACAACTCAAAACTTCATCAACGTGACAAGAAAAGGTGATATCTCTCCAACTCATATAGCCAAAGTTAAATCTGCTGCAAAAGGAAAAAAAGGAAAGATTAACAGAAACAATTCTGGCATGCCTACTGCTGGGATCCAAACTCGACGAGGTTGTTCTAAATCAAATAATTGTTAATGGATGCAATTATTTGGAATATTAGATCCGTCAATACGCAGCGATCCTTTAAGAGGCTCGTAAAAATGCATAGACAACATGATTTCGATTTTGTTGGTCTCATGGAACCAATGCAGGATGGTTCAAAGCTGGAATTATACATAAGACAGATAGGTTTTTCTCAAGCATTTTCTAACATTTCAAATAAGGTGTGGGCTTTCGTTGACGAACTGTAAGACGTCACAATTCTATATGACATGGAGCAGCAGCTGACATTACAAATGACTCATACAGAAACATGCATTGTCCAAAATGTTACTTTGGTCTATGCCAAGTGTGATGCAATAGAAAGAATAGAGCTTTGGGACTCATTATACGCAATGGCAGCAGATATGGATGTTCCTTGGCTTGTTGGAGGTGACTTCAATGTCATATGGGATGCTGAGGAGAAGTTTGGGGGACGTCCAGTGAATTTGAATGAAGTAGACGATTTCCGACATTGCATGAACACCTGTAATCTATTTGACTTGGGATTCAAGGGAAGTATATATACTTGGTGGAATGGAAGAGCGGAGGAAGATTGCATTTTCAAAAGACTTGACAAATGTATGGCTAACATTGAATTCCAACAAATGTTCCCTGGAATAGAAGTCACTCATCTGCCAAAAACTGGATCCGACCATTGTCCCATGCTGCTAAAATGTAATCTTGAATCGACTGTGATAAAGAAATCCTTCAAATTTCTCAATTTTTGGACAAAACATCCGACGTTTAAAGATGTGGTCAATGAAAATTGGAATGCAGATTTTGAAGCAAATCCTTTCACTTTATTCAACCACAAAATGAAAAAAGTGAAAAAAGGACTGTCACAATGGAGCAAGTCGACATATGGAGATATTTTCAAGAAGATATCTAGTTTGGAAGAGGTAGTCAAGGTTCATGAGGCTCAATTTGAAATAAATCAAACTCGGGCAAATAGGGAAAGACTGTGTAAAGTTCAAGCACAACTTATCAAATTTCTTGCTCTTGAGGAACAATTTTGGAAACAAAAGGCAGGGATGGCTTGGTTCAAAGATGGAGATAGAAACACTAAATTCTTTCACGCTCAAGTCAACAGCAGAAGGAAGAGATTGCAGCTACGAGGGATTCAAAATAGAGATGGAATCTGGATAGATGACAATACTCAAATCGCAGAAGAAGCAGTTCATTTCTTTAAAGAACAGTTCCATGAAGAAAGATGCCCATCTGATTTTGAAATTATAGGTCATGTTCCAAAATTAGTAGGAACGGAGCAGAACATTCAGCTGATGAAGCAGCCCACAAAAGATGAGGTCCAACAGGCTACGATGGGGTTAAATGGAGAAAGCGCAGCTGGCCCGGATGGTTTCACAGGAGCTTTTTTTCATTCATGTTGGGATATCATTGGTGACGATGTCTTTAACATGGTCAAGAGTTTCTTAAATGGTCATGAACTACCAAGATATGTTACACATACAAATCTAGTTCTATTACCAAAGAAGAAAGATGTGCAAACATTTTCAGATCTACGTCCAATAAGCCTGAGCAATTTCATCAACAAAGTTATTTCAAGGGTCATCCACGAGAGGCTAGTTAGTCTACTACCTACTCTTATTTCTGACGAACAAGCGGGGTTTGTAAAGGGTCGAAACATAGTTGAAAATGTGCTCCTCACTCAAGAGATAATCACTGATATTAGATTGAGATCGAAGCCCGGACCAAACGTAGTGATTAAACTAGATATGACGAAAGCCTGTGATCGTCTTTCTTGGTTATTCCTCACTAAAGTCCTGAGGCAGATGGGTTTTTGTGAAACATTTATTGACTTGGTTTATGGAATTGTGTCTAACAATTGGTACACCGTTCTCATCAACGGTCAGCCACATGGATTTTTCAAGTCTACTAGGGGCGTCAAGCAAGGAGACCCTCTATCACCAACCCTCTTCATACTTGCAGCTGAGGCGTTTTCAAGGGCGTTAAATGATTTGCACCTTAATTTATACTTCTGTGGCTTTGTAATGCCAATGTGGAGTCCAAAAATAAACCATCTAGCATACGCCGACGACACTATAATTTTTTCTTCTTCAGATGCTAAGTCGTTGCAGCTGCTAGTTGGGATTTTGGTAGCATATGAAAAAGCTTCTGGACAACTCATTAATAAGTCAAAATCAGCAGTCTACATGCATGATTCTTCACCTGAAGATGTTGTAAATAAGGTTCAAAGAATCACGGGTATTTGCAAGCAGGAATTCCCTTTCTTATACCTTGGATGCCCAATTTTCTACGCTCGAAGGAAAATGGAATACTATGATGGCTTGATCAATAAAGTCATGGACAAATTGCAAGCATGGAAAGGAAAATTATTATCGATTGGTGGTAGGGCGATTTTAATCAAACATGTCCTACAAAGAATGCCTATCCATCTCTTATCGACAATGAATCCACCTCCATTTGTCATTAACAAGCTACATAAGATATTCGCATAATTCTTCTGGAGTAGCTCTATTGGAAGCAAAAGTAGGCACTGGGCATCATGGAGTACTCTATGTCGACTTATGAAGAAGGAGGAGCAGGTTTTCGATCTCTACACGATGTTGCAAAAGCTCTTTTTGTAAGCTCTGGTGGAACTTCAGGACAAAACCAACTTTATGGAGCTCTTTCATGTCCCAAAAATACTGCAAAAAATTAAATCCTATTGTAGTACCTTGGAAAAAAGGTTCGCATGTTTGGAGACGAATGCTGGAATGCCGGGACATTATAGAACATCAAATTAGGTGGCGTCTGAAAATGGGATCTTCGCTTTTTTGGTTTGACAACTGGACTGGATTGGGAGCATTATACTTCAACACACCTGATGGATTTTACATTGATGAATCAGTTAACAATGTTACTGATGTTATGCATACAGGAGCTTGGGATGTAGACAAGTTAACCAACATTCTGCCTGGGGAATATGCAGCACACATTATCGACAATATCATACCACCAGGGGAGCAGCAATTGCTTGACATACCTTACTGGTGCCTTGAGAATGGAGGAATTTTTTCAGTGAAATCAGCGTGGGAGTATTTAAGGCAGAGAAAGGACACGGGGGCAGCATACATAAAGATGTGGGTAAAAGGATTACCATTCAAGATATCGTTCTTTATGTGGAAAGTATGGAAAGCAAAACTACCCCTAGACGACCATATGAAGAAAATGGGATACGCAATGCCTTCTCGATGCTGGTGCTATGTGCAACCAGGAGAAGAAACGTTACAGCACCTTTTCTTTACTTCGTTTGCTGCGAAAAAAGTGTGGTCATACTTCCTAATGCATGCTGGAATTAAAATAGAGGGACTGTCTATGCACCAGGCAATTGTGAAGTGCTGGACACTTACAGTAATATCAAGATTGCAGCCAATTTTTCAAGAACTTCCTGCCATCATTATGTGGGAGCTGTGGAAGAGAAGAAACAGTTACAAACATGGGGAAACAATGACGATTAGACGGGTGATTTATCAGGTTTCCACAACCATTCAATCGCTTGTTAGATTGAGGAAACCTGCAGTGGCTAACATTCCTCATAACTGGCCAGACATCCTGCAAATGATGGAACAGTACACGCCTAAATTGAAGGTTACTAAAGTCTTGTGGGAATTGCCAACACAAGGATGGATTAAAGTTAACTGCGATGGGGCATCGAAGGGAAATCCGGGCAGGAGCTCAATTGGATATGCACTTCGAGATGATGAAGGCAATATAAAGTATGCATGTGGAAAGGTGATACATGACACAACAAATAATGAGGCAGAGGCATTGGCAATTTTGGAAGCTATAAAATACTGTGAGGAGAAAGGATTCAACAGAATTATTTTGCAAACAGATTCGCTACTCTTGAAGAACGCTATAGAAGGATTGTGGAATGTTCCTTGGGTCATTGCAGAATATCTAGAAGATATTGCAAAGGTCATGTCAACAATTGATGTGAAGCTGTCACATATCTTGAGAGAAGGGAATTGCTTGGCAGACCATCTGGCAAATCAAGCACTTGACATGGGCAATGTCGAAGCACATAGTTTTCAGGAACAACTTTTATGCCATACTTATGGTTTGGAATTCAAAGGGTGATAGTTCTAAATAATGTCCATTATGTCGGACCAAAAACGATAGTAAGCTCATACAGTTTGGCTCAGGAACAGGAAGGATATCAGCTCGTGCGCAAACTGGAAGTAAACATATACTTGACAAGGGCAATGGACAGGTGTGCTGCCAGAAATTCACAGCAAATACACAATAAGACTCCCAGTACAACAATCGAGTCATTGGTACAAGAAAATGGAAGACAAATCTGTGCATACACAGATAATGTTTGGGGCAGAACTGAGCAGGAATGTTTGATTAAATCTGTGGACCAGTCATGTCCAGAACTGTGGGAACAATGTAATGGTTCAAATTTGGGATTCGACCCCTACTCAAAATTACAGGACTAATGCAGTAAATCGTGTAGAACCAATCGTACACAGAAAACATGGTACAACAATATACAAGAGACAACACAATGCTTGTATGGCAATAAAAATGGATGCTCATTTCACTCAAATGACAAATCTGGGAGGCTGCATTCATGTGAAGGAAGCAACAAAAGCAAATGCTGGGACACTCAAAGAACAGGAAATATTCATGTTCGAATCCTTATGAAGGAGAACATAATAAAGCAGGGAGATATCACACGTACTGACCATACTTTGCCTCAAACACGCTCATCAAGCCAGATGGAGCAACAATACCAAGTATGTTGTATTCGTCGGCAACTACTGAGATTACAAAGTATAATTTTCCAGATTATACATCATCACATTAGGCGCGTTATTAGTATACAAATTGTACTATCAATGATGAGTATTTTACTTAACATTGGTAATAGGATTTATGTGCGTCTTATATTTTACTTCTTTCATCGTTCAAGACCACCGGAATTGTTGTAATAGTTGTAATTCTCTATTTTTACTTTTATATATATAAAATTAGCCATAGGCACTTGCCTAGAGGATTGCCAAAAAAAAGAAGATAAACCCTTGGAAAAGAACCACGGCTTAAAGAAAAACCAATGGAAAATTGTTATACTACCTAAAAATACAAAAAAATAAAAACAAAAATATTTTTGTTCTTTTCTATGGGCTCAGTCCCTCAAGAACTCCTATCTAAAATAATCCGTCATCGGACCGCGCCAATATAACTACTAAAAAATAATGTACTGAAAATGTTTAAGAACAGACAACAATTACTCCAACAATACTAAATCACCAAAACATTTAAAAACAAAAGTGAAATAGTCACGCAATCCCAAAACATTATATATTGTACCACACCACCAAAACATTCCAACAATCCAAAACAATTGAAACAACCTAAAAATCCATAATAATTACTACCATCCAAAACATTTAAGAACAGTTAAACATCCACCCCACACTTAAAGCGAGACATGTCCCCATGTCTTTCATTATAAATAAGAGATGAAGCAAAGATACTTCCCCGAGGAGTCACTCCTGGTCGGAGACAGAACCTGAATCCACATTGCATGCCCGACCAATTGCACAAAGCCAACCCAAGATTCGGCTTTCCGTTTTCTTCTGCTGAACTTGCATTTCATCAACACGTCTCCCCAGAACTGTCACTGATGTTTTAATTTCAGTGATTTCCTACTCCATGCGGTCTATCCTTTGTCCCCGACCAGCCCTAGACGGTCCTGCTGCATCAAAAGCTTGTGGTTGTGCAGGTGGGCATCTTCTCCCATCTCCACATCATCAGCTCCTTCTTGTTGGTCTTCTCCTTCCTCATCGTCACTATCATCAGAATCAGCAGCAACCAATTCAGCTGGATGTACAACTTCCTTACCTGTGGTGACCATTTTAGCCGTGAAAGGATTGACTTTAGCTAGTCGTCCATCTGCATCAAGATTGTTTGGTACATTGGCTCGAAGGTACAGTAGGGTGACAAGAGATGGGTAATACAACCCGTAGCGTTGAATTCTAACCCTCTGGAACATTTCTTTATGTATCAACAATGGCACATCAAACCATGCCCTATTCATGAAACACCATATTAAGCAAGCTCGAGGGATGTTTACTTCAGTCAAATTCTTGGAAGGCAAGAGACGGTTGTTGATGAAGTACAACCAACATTTGGCCTCGAACTTCAGGGCATTAGCGTGGAACTTGTTCCCATATTTATACCATTGGATATCTGCATCTGGGCGACAAATTATGTCGGTGAACGTGGACCATGGTATTAGCTTGCTGTTATATGCCTGGAACATATCCATGTAATCTTCCTCCACTGGGGGTAGCCTGTACACATCCCGAATTGTTTCTATAGATGCATTGACTTGTCGTTTTTGGACTGTAACATTGTAGTTATCAAGTTCCGGAAGGTTGGCATAATATTCACTCACTAGCATTACATTCGTCATGATTGGCTCCTCGAAGAATATGTCAAGCCCACGCCTCCTCAACTCGTTTGCTAGGTTTGGACAATTAATAGCCAAAGCATTTGCATCCATTGCTTGTTCAGGCACTATTGTTTTCTCCTCCTTTTTGTTAAATCTATCCTGTGCCTTGGCTGACACAAACTTTTGACTGTTGAATGGCCTAGTATCAACTGATTTTCTGGGCCGTCCACCAACATTTGCTGTAGCTGGGCGTTCGGATGAGAACTTGATGCTGGGCGTTTACGAGGGGCCATGATACCTGCAAATAGTTTAGAGTTAGCCCTATTCAATTGGGTGACCAAACCGGGTTACTTAGACTTCACCACATAGTTGGTCACATCACTTCCTCCAAAGAGGCATTTTTTCAAACACATTGTGAGCATGTTGAGTTTCAAGCTTTTTCCAACCCTATATCACAATGTATTCACCATCAACCAACCCAATTACTACTTTACACCACCATATTCCTAATTTTTCACTTCCTCAACCCAACCAAACATCAAACATATGTTTAAATCTTCTATAAATGCTACATTCTAATGTTAAATAAGAAAAATTTAAGAAACTATCCTAAAAATACACAATCTTGCCAACCACATAATAATGTTACATAATAAAACTAAACAAGGAAAAAATTGAAGGCATTATACTAAATATATGCAAAGAAATTGAAAATCAAACAAAAAATAGAAAATTAAAACTATGTTCACAAAAAAAAACGAAATTAATCTGAAAAATAAAAAAATTAACTAATAAGAAGAAGATGAAGAAGACATACCTTAGAGGAGATGGGGTATGGGGTGAATGAAGAGGTGGGGAGATTTGATGAAGAAGAAGAAGAATAAAAATATTAGGGTTTTGTTGGGAGAGTTTGGAAGAAGAAGAATGGGGGTGTTATTAAGTTAAAGAAGTTAAAAAAAAAAACTTAAAACGAAATTATCTGTGACTAGCGCGGGTCGTGCACTGGTTATGCGCTCCCGCGCTAGTCACTTTGTCCCGAGGTAGACTAAAACTTGATTAGCGCGGGCTATGCGCTAGTTATGCGCACCCGCGCTAATCACTGAAGGTCTGGGCAAACGGAAACCTGATTAGCGCGGGTTATGCGCACCCGCGCTAATCAGTGAACGTTTCTCTTTTTTTTATTATTATTTTTTTTATCCTCTCAAGAAGGCCAAGTTATAAATTCTCATTTACAAACTATATTTACAATACATTTGTGGGTTTCCTCCCACACAACGCCTGATTTAATGTCGCGGCAAGACGCCATATTGCATTATATGTCAATTAAATCTACTGAGGTTTTGTGACGTTGAATGTCACCACCCCAATAGTGTTTAATTCGTTGCCCATTTACCAAGAATGTGCTTGTTGAATTAATGTTTCGCAATTCAACTGTTCCATGAGGAGTTACACTTACTACAACAAAAGGGCCTGCCCAACGGGACTTAAGCTTTCCAGGAAAAAGCTTTAGCCTTGAGTTGAACAAGAGAACTTCTTGACCCGGCTCAAACTCACGATGTTGGATGTGTTTGTCGTGCCACTTCTTGGTCTTTTCTTTATATAACTTGGCATTTTCATAAGCATGCAACCGAAACTCATCAAGTTCATTGAGTTGGAGCAGTCTTTTTTCTCCAGCTAAGTCCATATTCATATTTAGCTTTTTGATAGCCCAATAAGCTTTATGTTCTATCTCAACAGGCAAATGACATGCTTTTCCATAAACCAACCTGTATGGAGAAGTACCTATTGGAGTCTTGTATGCAGTTCGGTAAGCCCACAATGCATCTTCTAACTTACCGGACCAATCTTTCCTATTTGCGCTCACAGTTTTCTCCAAAATCTGTTTTACCTTCCTGTTTGACACTTCAACTTGACCACTCGTTTGAGGGTGATATGCAGTAGCAACCTTGTGTCTTACACCATATTTTGCTAGAACATTTTTCAATAATTTGTTGCAAAAGTGTGTTCCTCCATCACTTATCAACACCCTTGGAGTTCCAAAGCGTGTGAAAATGTGTTTCTTCACAAAACTTACCACTACCTTCGCATCATTAGTAGGAAGAGCAATGGCCTCAACCCACTTAGACACATAATTCACTGCAACCAAAATATATCTGTGCCCATTAGAATACGAAAATGGTCTCATGAAATCTATTCCCCAGACATAACAGAGTTCTACTGCCAAAATATTTTGTAAAGGCATCTCATGCTTCTTTGTGATCGTTCCGGTTCTTTGGCACCTGTCACAATTTTTATCAAAAGCATGTGCATCTTTAAATAATTTTAGCCAGTAAAAACCTGATTGCAAAACATTTTGTGCAGTTCTGTCTCCACCATGATGACCTCCATAAAGAGAAGAATGACAGTCATGCAATATTGCATTCATCTCCTCCTCAGGGACGCACCTTCTTACCAATTGATCTGCGCATTGTTTGTATAGAAAAGGCTCGTCCCACATGTAGAATCTCATATCATGTAAGAAACTTCTTCTATGGTCAGTTGTGAATTCTGGTGGAGTCACCCCACTTGCAATGAAATTCACATAATCAGCATACCACGGGGTTTCATCCGAAGTGATGGCCAGCAAATGTTCGTCAGGGAATGTTTCTTTGATTGATTCTCCTTCAGTGACATGGCCTCTATTTTCCAGCCTGAATAAATGATCTGCAACCTGATTCTCTGTTCCCTTTCGATCTCGAATCTCCAAATCAAATTCCTGCAAAAGAAGAACCCATCGAATTAACCTTGGCTTGACATCTTTCTTTGCAAATAAATACCTTATAGCTGAGTGATCTGTGTAAACTATGACTTTTGTCCCCACTAGATAGGATATAAACTTATCAAATGCCCATACTACTGTGAGCAACTCTTTTTCTGTAACAGTGTAATTCATTTGAGATGGATTAAGAGTTATACTCGCATAGTGAATGGAACAAAATATTTTCTCTTTCCGCTGCCCCAAAACAGCTCCAATGGCTATATCACTTGCATCACACATCAATTCAAATGGAAGTTTCCAATCTGGAGAAATGATAATTGGTGCAGTAACTAATCTTCGTTTCAGCTCATCAAATGCTTTCAGACAAGCATCATCAAACTTGAAAGATGTATCTTTCTCAAGAAGCCTGCACAAAGGAGATGAAATTTTTGAAAAATCCTTGATGAAACGACGGTAAAAACCTGCATGGCCTAAGAAATTGCGAATGACTCTAACTGATGTTGGTGGAGGTAATTTTTCAATTACTTCCACTTTTGCTTTATCCACCTACAATACATTCTTGGACACTTTATGCCCTAAGACTATGCCTTCTCGTACCATGAAATGACATTTTTCCCAATTTAGCACCAAATTTGTTTTTTCACACCTAGCAAGGACTTTATCAAGATTCATTAAACATTCATCAAAAGAACATCCAAATACAGAAAAATCATCATTAAATACTTCCACAAATCTTTCAACCATATCAGTGAAAATAGCCATCATACACCTTTGAAAAGTCGCAGGTGCATTGCAAAGACCAAATGACATTCCTTTAAATGCATATGTCCCATACGGACATGTAAATGTGGTCTTTTCTTGGTCTTTTGGGGCTATAACAATTTGATTATATCCCGAGTAGCCATCCAAAAAACAGTAGTATTCCTGCCCGGCTAATCTATCAAGCATTTGGTCAATAAAGGGAAGGGAAAAATGGTCTTTTCGGGTGGCATTATTCAATTTTCTATAATCTATGCAAATCCTCCACCCAGTAACAGTTCTAATGGGAATCAAATCATTATTTTCATTTGTCACTACGGTCATTCCTCCTTTCTTTGGAACACATTGGACTGGACTTACCCATTTGCTATCAGATATTGGAAATACAATACCTGCATCAAGCCATTTAATCACTTCTTTTCTTACCACCTCTTTCATGTTCGGATTTAGGCGGCATTGTTGTTCTATGCTTGGCTTGTGCTCTTCCTCCATGAAAATTTTATGCATGCAAAAAGCTGTACTAATACCTCTTATGTCGGACATTGTCCACCCAATTGCTCTTTTATGCTCACGTAGTACTCTTAACAATTTCTCCTTCTGCAATTCAGACAAGTCAGCAGAAATAATAACAGGTAGCGTTTCAGAACTACCCAAATAAGCATAATGAAGGTGAGAAGGTAAAGGCTTTAATTCCAATTTGTGAGCTTCTTCAACTGAGGGCTTCAGAGGAGGACCATCTGGCCTGTTCAAAGGTTCAAAGGGATTAAAACCTTTTATATATTCACATGTTGCATTCAAAGTATGTTTCATCTCCTCAACCTCATAATTAATCTCCAAACTTTCAAACAACACAATTGCTTTTTCTAAAGAATCCTGCAAGTATACACTTGGGGTAATAAGTTGTTCATCAAGCTCCATGACAGATATCATAGACAATTCTTCATACTTCCGAGGAAGTTGAATTGCTTTATATACATTAAAAACAGCTTCCTCGTTGTCAACTCTCATGATCATTTTTCCTTCTCTTATTTTAATTATAGCATCACCTGTAGCCAAGAGAGGTCTTCCCAATATAATAGGAACTTTTTCATCGGCCTGAAAATCCAAGATAATGAAATCAGCCAGGAAAATAAATTTCTCAATTTTCAGTAGCACATCTTCTATCACCCCTTCCGGGTAAGCTATGGACCTGTCTGCTAGTTGCAACATCACTGTGGTGGGTTTTGGAGCTCCCAAACCCAATTGTTTGTACAAAGACAATGGCATCAAATTTATGCTTGTTCCCAAATCACAAAGTGCATGGCCTACATCAACATTGCCTATTCTCACAGGGATAGTAAAGCTGCCAGGGTCCTTAATCTTTTAAGGAAACTTATTTTGGACCCTTGAAGTGCACTCTTCAGTAAGTGCAACTGTTTCAAATTCAGTTAGTCTCCTCTTGTTAGCCACAATGTCTTTTATGTATTTGGCATATTTTGGAATATCACGAATCGCATCTACCAACGGAATATTCAATTGAATCTGACTCAACATAGAAAGAAATTTGTTGAACATGCGATCGTCATTCTTTTTCTGCAATCTTTGTGGAAAAGGTGGTGGTGGCCTTGGAACATTCACAGGTGCTGAAATTGTATCATCTTTCCTTACTTCCTGTGTTGCTTTGGGAATCAATTCACCCTCAGGTACAGGCTTGTCTTTTCTCTTCTTTGGAACTTCTTCTAATTCCCTTCTAGTTCTAAGTGTAATTGCACTAACTTGCGGATTTTTCTCTGTCTCACTTGGAAGAGCACCTGCAGGCCTAGTATTTTGGTTTGCAGCTAGTTGTCCCAATTGTCTTTCAAGATTTCTAAAGTCCGTTCTGAGTTGTTGATTGTCTTGCAACAATTTTTTCAACAAATCATTTGTACTTTCTTCTGCTTTTTGTGGCGGCCTTTGAGGTTGATTAAAATTTCCTTGGGGTCTAAATTGATTTTGATTGGGTTGATTCCCACCCCAAGAGAAATTAGGATGATTCCTCCAATTTGAGTTGTAAGTGTTCCCATATTGGGCTTGTTGATTCATCGGACCTCTGCTTTGTTGCCCCACATAATAAATAGATTCAGGATTCGTTGGGCACATGTCACTTGTGTGATTATCGCCACACATTTCACAACAAACTGACATTTGTTGAACCTGCTGCATTGGTTGTGATGGTCCCATTGTCATTCTGGTCATTTGATTTGCCAATTTTGCTAAATCTGCTCTCATGGCAGAAATGTCATCCAGTTCAAGTAACCCTGCTTTCTGTTTCATTGCTCTCCTTGGTTCTCCTTCACCTTGCCAATTATGATCATTAGCAGTAAAGTTATTCAGCAGAAGTTGTATTTCACTGTATGGTTTTGCCATGCAACTACCTCCACAAGCTGAATCAAGATTCATTTTGGAAGTTTCGTCTAATCCATCAACAAAAGTATGGCCCAATACTTCATCAGTTTGACAATGATGAGGACAATCCCGAAGTAGTTTCTTGTATCTTTTCCAAGCTTGGCGAAGAGTTTCACCATCCCGTTGTTGAAACCCAAGAATCTGACTCTGCAAAAACTTTGTCTTTTTGGAGGGGAAAAACTTGATTAGGAATTTCTTTGCTAAATCATCCCAATTGTGGATTGAATTAGCTGGCTCTTTTTGCAACCATTCCCTAGCATCCCCCAATAATGAAAAGGGAAATAAGGTCAGCCTGACATAATCCTTGGAAACATTTGGATAATTGTAAGTATCCGTTATTTCCAAAAATATTTGAATGTGCCTTTGTGGGTCTTCATGAGATAGACCAACATATTGCCCAGTGGATTGTATCAGCTACACCATGTACTATTTAAGCTCAAAGTGACCGGTGATTTCAGGCTTCACAATGGCCTGAGTCATATTAGCAAGGTTTAGCCTTGCTGCTTCTATCACCGCACGTTCTTGATTACCTGCCATCACTGTTGGCTGTGGTTGAACTTGAATGTCCAACTCTCTTTCTGTTCTGTTTCTAGCTTCCCACTCCTTCCTTGTTCTATGAATTGTTCGTTCAATTTCAGCATCAAAAGGGAAGAGGTTGTTTGTGCTTCTACTCCTCCGCATTCAAGAGAAGAGCCTGCGCAACACAAACAAAGTAGATGGAAAATTTAGGTTTTTATTAACAGCTAATAAAATCTTAAAACATTCAAGTAGCTAATTTCAATTCCCCGGCAACGGCGCCAAAAACTTGTTGCGACCAAAACACTCACGCAAGTGTACGCGATCGACAAGTAATATAGTAGTAAGTAGAGTATCGTTCCCACGAGGAATTGTGATCAACTTATCGACTGATGTAGACTCAAACAATTATCAATTCAAGTTAAATTATCACAAAATATATAAAGAACCAATTTACAACGTACTTAATAATTGCACAATAATTCAACACAAAATTACTACACCAATTTCACAATATGTTTATAACAATTTGGATAAATATATTCCCGGGTCATGGACTTGCTAGAAATTATGCTACTATTTTAGCTTAAAATGGATTTATTGAATTATCCGGGTTATTGATTATAAGGTTAATAATATTCATAAGAATCTTTCGAGTTCTTATGCATCTATTCAAGTTAAACTAATACCTATATGTCTATGGTATTAATATTAGCAAGAATGCATTTACAACTCCTATTTTTCAACCAAGCAAGGCAATTAAGTATAGTTCTATCTTAATTGCGAATCTTTCACCCGATGCCCAGGATTCAAAACTTGTTCTATTTGATTCTATATGCAACCAAGAATTTCCTTTGTCAAGTTTAATTCAAGATTCGTAAATAATATTTCACTGTTAGCTACGCAGTAAAATAATTAGAAGCAGAATCAAATAAACAACCCATAACGATAAATTCAATATCTTCAATCTAAGCTTCAAATAACATAATTATCTAACACCCATGACCCAAGAATACTAGAGTTTTTAGCTACTCATAATCATACAAAAATCAACAATAAAAGTTTTAAACATAATATTAACAAGTAAATAGAAGAAAGTTTAGAAGAACTCTTTGAATCCTTGCTCTAAAATGATGTTCTTCTTCTCCTTTCCTAGCTCCAAGATGAAGCTCCTCCTTCTTCTATGGCTTTTTCTCCCTCAAAATCTCTGATCTCTCTCTCAATAATGGAGCTTTACTTTATGTAAGTTGAGTGGATCCTCCCAGATTTCCCATTTTACCCCCAAATAATTTATTTCCCGGACTGGACTAGCGCGGGAGTGCATGACCAGCGCATGACCTGCGCTAGTGGGGTTTCTTTCTGTCCAAAACAATTGAACTAGCGCGGGATCGCATGACCAACGCATGACCCGCGCTAGTGGGGTTTTATCTTGTTAAGATGTTGCTGCTCAACTTTTCATCATTTGACTCCATTTTTCACTTGATTACCATCATAAATCCTCATTTGTTTATTGAACTCCTGTGAGACATTAAAGTCATGATTAGAGCCAATTTTTGCATTATTTGAACATTTACAATAGTAAACCATCCTTAAGTTGAGCTAAAACATAGGCTATATTAAATAATTTAGCCTATTATCAACTCACTAGGGAGACACCTAGTGTAACTGGCACATTCAATCACTTAAACTTAACTTTACCCACATTGCTTGCTTTAGAGAAGAGTCTTCCTGAATGACCACTCTCTGAATTTCTCATGAATCTTCTTCTGTTGTCCATTCTATTATCGTTGGAACGCAATCTGAAATTCTCATGATGCCGACCATTATCAAATCACTCAGTTCCTAATTTATATTTAGTTTATCTTCTTCACCAATCCATACTGATTTCTATTACTCTGGGGTCTAACTTTTCCTTTTAGTAATCACGTTAGGGTCGCGAACTTATTTCTCGAAATGAGGATATGACTATATGGCCTATACTCTTTTGTTGTCTTAAGGCATGTCACATCTCGTTTCTTCCTTCACTTGACTATAGATTCTGTAATACTCTACCATTGTCATCCATGTATCACATCTTACTCATAATGCTTTATTATCTCTCTTCTTGTTTCCCTGCGAATATTTTTGTCTATCACTTTATTCTGAAAATTTAAACAAGACATTCTTTTGCTTTTAGCTCCCCTTGCTCCATCCATTGGCTCTTCGGGTTACGTAACATTATCTCTCTACTAGGGACGGGAGCCATACTAAGGTAATACTTATCCCTTCCAAGATTTTAGTGCCTGCCTTTGTAGTACTCATATCTAGATGTACTATTTTAGAGTGCACCATCTGAGTGTCTCACAAGGAGATCTATTAGCACATTTTTAATATTCTTCGGAAATGTCAACTAACTCAAACAATCCTTTCACCATCTTGGGTTACTCTAACCCAAGCCGGATCCTGACATCTCGTCCTTCTCTTAAATATATCTGTTAGCTCCCATAGGGCATAACTGAGATAGGTGTGGACGATTGTACATACCTATATTATTGTTGAAGGTAACTCAAAAGGCTTATATTCCTCTGCCTGAATTGTAAATACTGATAATCTTCATTAACTGGGTGCCTCGTACCCTTCTTAATCTTGCTTCTTTTACTTGTTGAAACGTGTATCTAGCTTCTGAATCTCTCATTGCCTTTCACTATAGGGGTAGATAGATATTCTTGCCTTAAGACTCCTTATCAAGAGGCTTACATGTCTTAGTACACACATGATTTGGTGAAGACCTCACATTTGCTCATCATAAGCATGATGCAAAATCGAGTTCCTCTGACTTAACTCTTCCATAGTCGTATTCAATCCCTGACCTACCGTCTTTCTAGATGTGGGCATCATCGTATTATGAATAAGATAGAGTTTAGGATATTGAGTTCTTACTGAGCTCTACCACATGACCTAGAGTAAGAAGAAAGAGTGACAGTCCTAAATGTCCTGTAGCCTCCTGCTTATAAGTGTGGTGCACAACACACTCATAAACAAGACTCTACTAGACACAGATTATAGACTCCCTAGGATAGAACTGCTCTGGTATCACTTTTGTCATGATCCAAACCGATGGGCTGCGACGGGCACTCGATGCCTTACTCAACCAAGTACCAACGTAATAGATCTTTCTTACCATACTATCATTGGGAACTGGGCCAACATGGCCACAACTCGTATTGTATAACTATAAATAGGAAAGCACTGTATTAATGAACCATCTTTCTTAAAATATAAATACATATGGGTCGTCAAGGCCTCTAACATACTGTACAAAATGAACCTCTGTCTCCAATGCCTCTAAGAGTATTTGACATAAAATGGAATAGGGTACCGGCCTACCCATAAATCTGTAGCAAAATTCTGACACGATGACTTATAGACTCGGTTTCACTCTAAATGAGGTGGAGTCTTACCGATCCTTCACTGAATGCTAACCTCGTCTACTATGAGGGCTCGTCAAACTGATTTTTTATACCTACAGGCATGAATGCAGCGTCCCCAACAAAAGGACGTCAGTACGAATAATATACCGAGTATGTAAGGCACATAAATAAGTATATAAAAGACATGGAAGAAACATGGAGTAAATGACTCAACTTGTAAATTTGAATAACTCTATAAATCATGAAATACTTATAGTGCCATGCACATGTGTATGAATGTCATGTCGTGCATAGGCACTTGTGTTCATACATCATCAAGCCTCTGAGGGCATCCCATCATATCATCTCGGCCAATGCGGGCGAAATCATCAACGTATACCAACTGATCAGATGGTGGTGCGTATATAACGCAATAACCTTTTCCCATATTCCATATACATATAATATACATATATACACGTATATAACGTCAACTGGTCATGTGTCAATGTACATGTATAAATGAATGCAATGCATGAGAAGTACGTCAATAAAATCTCTTGGATCGTCATAAAACCATTATGCCTTTGATTAATATCATGAAATAAACTTTATCAACTCACGTATTTTCTGAGACTGATGAACATAAGATGTAATAATAAGACACACGGGAATTCAAGAACATAGGAACCTCTAAGACTTCTATGAATAGAGTCATTTATGGAAGTGGTGCATTTGCTCGTTTCGTTTGTATCGTATGGGCCATGCCAAAAAAAGAAGGGATAGCCTTAACATATCTGAATCGATTCTCTTGAAAATCCCTCTAACACATGTCAATTGTGACAAAATACATAACAACGAATCGAATTAGGGAAAAATCCGTATGATATTCTTGAGAAAGATTGCAACGTACTCCCTTAGAACCACAAAATTCCGTTGTTATTACGCAGTATAATTTCGTATGAAATTTTTGCTTAAGATCGTTACTTCTCTTAATTCTAATCCACCTCTCTTGCGAATTTAGAGGTCTTGTACCTTAGTGGGTGTGGGGCCCACTATGGTGATGACTCCTTCAAATGTGACACCTTATCAAGTAAGTTTAAGAGTCATTAATTTGGCAAGGTTTGCTACCACGTTGGGGGGGGGGGGTTAATCTTATCAAAATGTCATAATTATTTAGCTAATCTTCCCTCAAATATCATTAATTACCCACATAATCGAGAATTATCTTAAATTACTTAAAATACTACTTACTTTTAACATATTTTCTGTACCCTATTATCATGGTTATGTGGTACCTTGTATGACACAAATCCATAAATACTGGGTATTATAGCTTAGACCGTATTTTGTCCCAAAATGTCAAACTTTGACGAAATTCATTTTCTTCGATTTGCTTACTCTCTCACCTTCACGAATTTACTCATCACTTGTTTGAAATAGCATAATGCTTATAATCTCTGAATAATCTCATTCCTGAACTTATGTCGATTAACTTACGACGAAACTTCAACGAACTAAAATGCGGGATGTAACATCTCATTTTCCGAGCTTCCATCAATTTACTTATGGCGTACTTTCACGTACGAAAACATGGGGTGTAACAGTTATAAATCTTTGAACCCTGAAGCATCAAATCTTCCCATCACGAGTACTTCTTTAGATAATACAGTTGTTGAGGAGCTAAGAGAAAGGGGGAGCCCGAGAACTCAACGACATGAAACTCAACAAGGAGATGATTCAAGTGTTTCAGGAAGTCCAAAAGGAACTATTGTTAAGCCAGCTCATTTCAAAGATAAAATATTTGTCAGCACATACTCATGTTTCTTTGCAGGACCAATAGAATAACCTTCATTCATTAGGGAAGAAAGAGATGCCAGAAAAATAGTGCTGAGATCTTCACCAAAACACGTGCTAAAGAATCGGTTGAGTTCTTCTGCGACAAGCGTGGGATAGCTTTCAAAAAATCACTTTAAGGGGGAATATGAGAAAAATAAAGTAATGTTGATTTTTTAGAAAAACATAAATTTCTCTAGAATTTCCTAGTGTAGTACCCTTGATATTTATCTAGTAGACACATCTAGATGTTCTAGAATGTTGTGGAAAGATAAGGTTAGCTAGAATCTTCCTTGTACATTATCATATCTAGAATCATCTATAGACATGTTTATACATGTCTAAAGGATGTCTTGTTCATTTATAATGAAGCTAAAATCAAGAAAGTCTTCTTTCCTAAACAAGTTCTCCTATCTAAAATCTCTCTTCTCTTTTCAAGCTTCCTCTTCTTTAGTTGAATCCTCCAATCTTAGTTAACGATCTTGGGCTAGCAAAAGATCTCCGAATAATACCCTTCTTCTGCTATTCTTTATAGGTTGGTCAATACATCAGTGTCTGTGATATCAAAGGAAGGTATTTAGAGTGAGAAATGACTGATCTTTTAGCAAAGGAAGGTTCAACCATAGACCTTAAGCTTGCCCATGTGATCTCAAAATATTCTTTCATGTACACATTTCAAAGTTTGCACAATAAATCAATTGCAACAATTGGAATTGAAGGAACCAATCACTAGAAAGTTTAATTTCTATACACTATCGAATCATCTAAGATAATTAAAGGTAACCATCCATAACAACTGGAATTAGTAACTTGTATGTATAATAAAGCAGATTGTTTGTTACAACAAGTTATAATACACAAATAGTGTAAATAAGTTTTTACATTATCATTGTGTAGAAGTTAAAATCACAACCAAAGCTAACAACTTTGACCGTTCACGTTGACTTATTTCTCCACCTAACAAGTTATCACAATATGTTTAAACAATAAGAAGAAAGAAGTGAAATAGAGAAATATTTATTTAGCAATGAGGAAGACATTGGCCTCATTTTGAAGGTACTTGGCAACAAGAGAGCCTGCAACTCCACCTCCAATAACTACCACATTTTTCTTCTCTCCCCTTAAACTCATATCGAATATTCCACACACAAAAAAATCACAACTTTTAAGAAAGAAAATCAAGAAAGAGTAGACAAAATTTCTTTTTAAGCAAAACAAAGTTGTAGCCAAAATGTATAATAGCACATAATTATGCTTTTGATGGGAGAACGGAAGAGGGAATAACCTTTTATATACAAAAAAAAAAATCTGGTTGACCACCATAATAAAGAATTAATTAATGTAGGAAACAAGAAAAGAAGAACTGACAACAGAATTCCTTTTCTAGAAGAAGAACCTCGAGTAGTAATTGGCTTCTATAAAGAGACACTAGTGCGGCTATGCCTTGTGTCTACATATATATTTTGATTTAATTATTTCTCCGTTGATTTTTACAGCTTGTTTGGATGGTTGTTACCTGTTGTACATTGATTGTTACTTACATTTTATTATATCGTATTGCTTCTCTGTCGATTCTTACGCCATCCTGGTACCACTCAGAAACTTTTTATGTACGCTTTATTTGATATACACTGTTTATCATAATAGTTTAATTATTTATTAGTTCCTAAGTAAATACAATTTAAAATATTTAATAATTATATTTGAATTTGTAATTTTAAATTCGAGATAATTTGAGTGACGACAAATTTTAATTATTAATTTCATTTAATCTATACATGCCACGGCCCAAAAACTGACCCGGTCGTGATGGCGCCTATCGTGATACTAGGCCAGCCAACTGTTACCCATTTACTCCATATTTCATTTAAGTCTTAAATAAAACAATAATTTTAGCAGAAATCCGATAAATTATATAAAGTGAAAATCCAAACAAGCGGAAATACAAGCCAGACCTCGGGTGTCACTAGTCATGAGCAGTATACTACAACAATTCGAAACAAAACAAGACTAATATTGTCTGAGAATATCCAACAAAAGTACTACAAGGAAGATAAGGAAGGAGAAGGCGGAACTGCGGTCTCCAGGCAGCTACCACGCAATCTCCAAGGAAAGTTTCCAGCCGATATGATTAGCAACCGCTACCATGGCCCGAAACACCTGGATCTGCACACAAGGTGTAGGGGGTAACATGAGTACACCAACTCAGTAAGTAACAAGTCCATAGTGACGAACCAAACCTCAACAAGTAGCAACATTTGATTGTACAGAAAGTAGACATGCTTGCAGTTCAAGTAAATTCTCAGTAGTAATTAAACACAGTATGAATAGTACAGAGTATAAAGCTCAGGAAACCCCTAAGTACCAATGCACAAATAGCATGACCAATGATCCATACACCTTCACTCACAAGTGCTCAACCACTCGGTACTGTATATGGCCGAATGGCCCAGGAAAGATCCATCCCGGAATATATATATCACTAACCGCAGTCATCCAGTATCGAGGAAGGCCATTCCATCCCTATGGAGAAGATCCATCTCCAGGTATCAATACTTCGGACAAGATCCATGTCCAGGGAAGATCCATCCCTCAATGTCATCAACTGCGCTCACTGGGGGTGTAAAGCCTCTGGAGGGTCTTCTCTTAGCTCAAACGCTATATCAAGCCAACGAAGGCATGATCAATACCTCGCTGCAGTATGCATCCCGATCCCATAATGTCACTCAATATCAGGCTCTCGGCCTCACTCAGTCATTACTCTCCAGTCTCACACACACGAGCTCAAAATATCATGATACTAGCCCGAACAATGATTTGATATGTCAAATAGCAATACTCGAGACTGAGGCATGATATAATATGCATGAACAGGACTGAGTATAAAATATAAATGAAACTAATGACATGACAACAAGAAATGACCTCTCGGGTCTCAACAGTGTTGGCGTGAAGCCATAACATGATAATTAGTATGATTTGCAGCTCATTAACTTAATCACATAATTACAACATAGATATCAGCATAAAAGAGTCACTAAGCGGTGCCATGGAATGACCCAGGCCGCAATTCTCATGGTACACGTCCACACGCCCATCACTTGGCATTTGCGTCACCTTAATAATAATCATAGAACACATAGTTCGGGGTTTCGAACCCTCAAAACCAAGTTTGGAAGCGTTACTTACCTCAAGCCAAGCCAAACTCTAGCCCGCGATGCCCTTGCCTCTTGATTCAGCCCCCAAATGCCCTGAATCTAACCAAAATCAGTATATAACCATCAATAAACGCTAAAGGAGTGAAACCCATTCGAAAAATTATCAATTTAACTCAAAAATCCCGAAATTGGCCAAACCCGACCCCCGAGCCCACATATCGGATTCCGATAAAATTCACAAAACTAGAATCCTTACACTCTCACGAGTTCATACATACCAAATACACCAAAATCCGACCACAAACGACCCCTCAAATTCCTAAATCAAAGTCTCCAATTCCAAGCCCTAATCTCCCAACTTTTCTCCCTAATTTTCCACTAATACCATGATTAAACAATGGACAAATTGTCATAAATACAAGTAATAAAGCTTAAGTAGCTTACCCAACTGAAAATCTTCGATTTCCTTGAAAAATCACTACCCTAGCTCTCTTCTCATCTTAAAAAATGGAGAAACTTAGCAAAAATTTGCGAAGGCATCTATATATATGTTCTGCCCAGCGATACCGCACTTGCGGCCTTATTACTTGCACCTGCGGTCCCAGGTGCGCACCTATAGAAGTCACTTATCCGCCCAAAATCGCATTTGCGCTCAAATACCCGCACCTGCACCATCGCAAGTGCGCTCAGCTCCCTGCATTTGCAGCTCCTTACTTGCACAACCTTGGCCGCATCTACGATCCTTTCCACGCTTTTGCGATACTGCACTTGCGGTCCCCAATCCGCAGGTGCGGTTATGACAGGAACTCAACAACTTCAGCTGCAAACTTTAACTTCCAACTTTCCGATAACCATCCGAAATCATTCTGAGGCCCCCAAGACCTCAACCGAAAGTACAAACAAGTCGTATAACACTATTCAAACTTGTACCAATCTTCGGAACACTCAAAAAAATATCGAATCATTAAAACACCCTCGGATTCAAGCCTAAGGATTCCGAAAACTTTCGAATTCCGCAAATGATCAAAAAGTCTATCAAATCACCTCCGAATGACCTGAAATTTTGCACACACATCACAAATACCACAACAGACCTATCGAATGCATAGAAACATGAAATATCGAATGCACTCTTGACAAGCTAGGTGGCAAGGCAAGCTCATAAGCCACCTCCCCAATCCTCCGAAGCACCTCAAAAGGCCCAATGAACCGAGGACTCAATTTACCCTTCTTCCCAAATCTCATAACACCCTTCATGGGTGAAACCTTCAAGAGAATCTTTTCCCCAACCATGTAAGATACATCACGGACCTTCCTGCCACCATAACTCTTTTATCTGGACTGCGCTGTACGAAGCCGCTCTTGAATCACCTTCACCTTGTCCAAAGCATCCTGCATAAAGTCTGTACCCAAAAGCCTAGCCTCACCCGGTTCAAACCAACCAACTGGAGATCTACACCATCTCCCATATAAAGCCTCATATGGAGCCATATGAATACTCGACTGATAACTGTTGCTATAAGCAAACTCTGTGAGTGGTAGAAACTGTTCCCACGACCCTCCAAAATCAATGACACAAGCATGCAACATGTCCTCCAATATTTGAATAGTGTGCTCGGACTGCCCGTCCGTCTGAGGGTGAAAAGTTGTGCTCAACTCAACTTGAGTATCCAACTCTCACTGCACGACTCTCCAAAACTGTGAAGTAAACTGAGTACCTCTATCTGAAATGATAGAAACTGGGACGCCATGCAAACGAACAATCTTTCGGATATAAATCTCTACCAACCGCTCTAAAGAATAGGTAGTACACACCAGGATGAAGTGCACGAACTTGGTCAGCCGATCCACAATCACCCAAATAGCATCGAACTTCTTCAAAGTTTGTGCGAGTCCAACTACAAAGTCCATGTTGATCCACTCCCACTTCCACTCTAGGATATCTATCTGCTGAAGCAAGCCAATCGGTCTCTGATGCTCATAGTTTACCTATTGACAATTGAGACACCGAGCTACGAATACCACAATATCCTTCTTCATTCTTATCCACCAGTAATGTTGTCTCAAATCCTAGTACATCTTTGTGGCACCCAGCTGGATGGAATACCGCAAGCTATGGGCCTCCTCTAGAATCAACTCTCGAAGCCCATCTACATTGGGCATACATATCCGGCCATGCATCCTCAAAAGCCTATCATCACCAATAGTCACATCTCTAGCATCGTCGTGCTGAACCTTGTCCTTAAGGACAAGCAAATAAGGATCATCATATTGGCGCTCTCTGATGCGATTAAATAAGGAAGACCGAGAAATCACACATGCTAATACCCGGCTGGGCTCCGAAATATCCAACCTCACGAACCGATTAGCCAAGGTCTGAACAACAACTGCAAGAGGTCTCTCCCCAACATGAATATATGCCAAACTCCCCATACTCACCGCTTTCCTACTCAAGGCATCGGCCACCACATTGGCCTTTACTGGATGGTACAAGATAGTGATATCATAATCCTTTATCAGCTCCAACCATCTCCGCTGCCTCAAATTGAGATCCTTCTGCTTGAACAAGTGCTGGAGGCTACGATGATCAGTAAACACCTCACAAGACACACCATACAGATAATGTCTCCAAATCTTCAACGCATGAACAATGGTAGCTAACTCCAAATCATAAATGGGGTAGTTCTTCTCATGTGGCTTCAACTGATGAGAAGCATACACAATCACCCTACCCTCCTGCATCAAAAAACACCCAATACCAACTCTCAAAGCATCACAATACACTGAATAAGAACCTGAAGCTGATGGCAACACTAGCACTAGAGTTGTGGTCAAGGAAGTCTTGAGCTTCTGAAAGCTCGCCTCACACTCATCCGACCACATGAATGGAGCATCCTTTTAAGTCAACTTGGTCAAAGGTGATGCTATAGATGAAAATACCTAAACGAACCGGCAGAATAACCTGCCAAACCAAGAAAACTGCGAATCTCTGTGGCTGAGGACGGTTTAGGCCAACTCTGAACCGCCTCTATCTTCTTCGGATCAACCTGAATACCCTCACTGGACACCACGTTCCCCAAGAAAGCCACTGAACTGAGCCAAAACTCACACTTGAAGAACTTTTCATAAAGCTTCTCCTCACTCAATCTCTGCAACACAACTCTCAAACGCTCCGTGTGCTCCTCCTGACTATGCGAGTACACCAGAATATCATCAATGAACACAATGACAAATGAGTCGAGATAAGGCCAAAACACGTTGTTCATCAAATGCATGAATGCTGCTGGGGCATTGATCAGCCCAAAAGACATCAGAAGGAACTCATAGTGACCATATCGAGTCCTGAAAGCTGTCTTAAGAATGTCCAAGTCACTAATATTCAACTGGTACCCTCTCTCCTTGAAGCTGGTCAAATAAATCATCAATACGAGGCAAATGATACTTGTTCTTGATTGTGACCTTGTTCAACTGCCTGTAATCAATGCACATCCTTATAGTGCCATCCTTCTTCTTCACAAATAGGACAGGCGCACCCCACGACGACACACTAGGCCAAATAAACCCCTTGTCAAAGAGTTCCTGAAGCTGCTCCTTCAATTCCTTTAACTCCGCTGGTGCCATACGATACGGTGGCGTAGAAATGGGCTAAGTGCCCAGCACCAAATTAATATCCCTGTCTGGTGGCATGCCCGGCAAGTCTACAGGAAACACATCCGGAAAGTCCCTCACTACCGGGACTGAATCAATGGTAGAAGTCTCTGCACTAACATCTCTCACAAAGGCCAGATAAGAAAGACAACCCTTCCCAACCACCCGTTGGGCCTCCAAAAATGAAATCACTCTACTGGGTACATAATCCGTCGAACCTTGCCACTCAATCCGTGGAAATCCCGACATAGCCAATATCACTGTCTCAGCATAAAGGTACGCCCACACGACCGTCACTTGGCATTTTTCGTCACCTCAAAAGTAATCATAGAACACATAGTTCGGGGGTTCGAACCCTCAAAACTAAGTTTGGAAGCGTTACTTACCTCAAGTCAAGCCAAACTCTAGCCCGCGACTCCCTTGCCTCTCGATTCGGCCTCCAAATGTTCTGAATCTAACCAAAATCAGTATATAACCATCAATATACGCTAAAGGAGTGAAACCCATTCGAAAAATTATCAATTTAACTCAAAAATTCTGAAATTGGCCAAACCCGACCCCCGGGCCCACATCTCGTATTCCAATAAAAATCACAAAACTGGAATCCTTACACTCTCATGAGTTCATACATACCAAATACACCAAAATCCGATCACAAACAACCCCTCAAATCCCTAAATCAAAGTCTCCAATTTCAAGCCCTAATCTCCCAACTTTCCTCCCTAATTTTCCACTAATACCATGATTAAACAATGGAAAAATGGTCATAAACACATGTAATAAAGCTTAAGTAGTTGTCCAACTGAAAACCTTCGAATTTCTTTAAAAATCACTGCCCTAGCTCTCTTCCCGTCTTCAAAAATGGAGAAACTTAGCAAAATTCGCGAAGGCATCTATATATATGTTCTGCCCAGCGATACCTCACCTATGGGCTTATTACTCGCACCTGCGGAAGTCACCTATCCGCCCAAAACCGCATCTGCGCTGAAATACTCGCATTTGCGCCATCGCAGGTGCGCTCAGCTCCCCGCATCTGCAACTCTTGCCTTCCACAACCTTGGCCGCATCTGCGACCATTTCCATGCTTCTGTGGGCCCGCACTTGTGGTCCCCAATCCTCAGGTGCGGTTATAACAGGAACTCAGCAGCTTCAGCTGCAAACTCTAACTTCCAACTTCCCGATAACCATCCGAAATCATCCCGAGGCCCCCGGGACATCAACCAAAAGTACGAACAAGTCTTATAACACTATTCAAACTTGTACCAATCTTTGGAACACTCAAAACAATATCGAATCATCAAAACACCCTCGGATTCAAGCCTGAGGATTCCGAAAACTTCCGAATTCTTCAAACGATCAAAAAGTCTATCAAACCACCTCCGAATGACCTGAAATTTTGCACACACGTCACAAATACCACAACGGACCTACTCCAATTTTCAAAATTCTATTTCGACCCTGATACCAAAATTTCCGCTACCAACCGTAAAGCGCCAAAATTTCAATTTTGCCAATTCAAGCCTAAATCTACCAAGGACCTCCAAATTACATTCCGAACACGCTCCTAAGTCCCAAATCATATCACGAAGCTATCCGAATCATAAAAACTACATCCCGAGATCGTTTACTCGCAAGTCAACTTCCGATTGACTTTTCCAACTAAATGGTCAACTTAAGAGACTAAGTGTCTCATTCCTTTACAGAATCACTCCGAACCCAAACCAACCAACCCAATACCATATATTATAGCTGAATAAGACATAAAGAAGAAGAAATGAGGATAATGGAGCAGTAACTTATGAAATGACCGACCGGGTCGTTACAAGGAAAGACAAAAGAAAATGTAAATATATTAAACATAGTTCAAAAGAATGAAGTAACGTATTATGAACCATCTTTCTTTGGTCCTGATTCTAAGAAAAACATTAAAATAATTAAAAATAATAAATAACTTAACTCTGGCATTTTTCCACTGCTATTGGTGTCAATTATGCGTACACTCAAGTGTTTTTATTTCAAAAAAATAATAATTGGTAATGTTACTTCATTCTCTTTCAAAATAATAAACTATTTAAAATTTTCAATTTATGTAATGCCAATTACTCAAACCGGAGATTACAAGTTCGAAACATTTAATATAAAAGTTAACATTTTGTACTCAAAATACCCCTTATCATGTTTGGTTATAAATGTGAAGCAAGTCGAGATTCAAATTTTCCTACTGCACTTTTTTTCGATGAAAAATCTTACAATATTTTAGAAAGAGAAATGACTTACTCTCTTGTTTTAGTAAATAATGTTATGACTAGTATGATTTTTCACATTAAATAATTGGCTTTTTCTATACTTAGTGATTCTTCCTTTATCAGATTTCTTAAATTTTTGCCATCCTTTAGTCCATAAACTTTGAAAAAAGGAAATACTTCTCGTTGCATTATCTTTCAAACTTTAATATAAAATAAAACGAGCTATTCGTGGTAAAGCTTTCACAATAAAAATATAAAAAAAAGGTATCAAATACGTAATACCTTAACACATATATCAATAACGATGGTAGTTCAAAATACATCTATAGGAAAAGGAGGATGACCGCCCTAAATACTTAACGCTCATAATATTCGACCTAAATAATTAGTGCTCATAGTATTATTTTTGTCACGACCCAAATTCAACCGTCGTAATGGCGCCTATCGTAGAACTAGGTCAGCCTCACTCAATAAAACTTAACACAACAACATTAAGTTTGAAAACATTAACGGAAGCATTTATGTGATGACCCAAAAGGTCATCTCTTATTTTAGAAGTCAAATCTGTGTTCCGAGGCCTTAAAAATCTCCTTTTGTTTCACCTAGATTTGCGTGCACAGTCCGGACACGTATTCAGAAAGCTTTTATGTGAAATTTAAGAGAAATAGTGAATTTAGCCTTTAAAATTGATTAATGTTTACTTCGGTCAATATTTTTGGTAAATAGATTCGGACCCATAATTTGACAGTCCCGTAGGGTCCGTAGTAAAATATGGGACTTGGGCATATGCCCGGAATCGAATTCCGAGGTCCCTAGCCCGTGAAAAGAATTTTTAAAGAAAATCGTTTGCTGGAAAATATAAAGACTTTTGAAAATGAAATGGTCCGTGATCTTGATGATATCGGACCCGTATTTTGGTTCTGAAGCCTGATACAGGATTAAAATAATATTTAAGTCAAATCTGTAAAATTTAGTAAGAATCGGAGTTGGTTTGATATAAATCGGACCCTAGGTTGAGAAAATAGAAAATTTTGAACTATCTTATGAATTTCATGAATTTGGGGTTAAATTCATAGTTGTTGATGTTATTTTGATGATTTGATCGCACGAGCAAGTCCGTATGATATTTTTAGACTTGCGTGCATGTTTGGTTTGGAGCCTCAAGGGCTCGGGTGAGTTTTGGATAGGTCATGAAGTGATTAGAACTTAGAAAACTCAGCTGATGCATCTGGTGTTTTTGCACAGGCCTCTGCGAGATCAGGCTTCGCAATTGCGAAGTGAGCAGGCTCGGGAAATGCGACAATAATGTCGCAAATGCGAACCAAGCCTAGGAAGGCCACCCTCGCAAATGCGAACTTTTGGCCGGAATTGCGAAGACCCTTCTGTCGCAAATGCAACATTTTCATAGCAAATGTGAAGGCAACAGTAATTCAAAGGGTTTGCAATTGCAAATCCCTGATCGCAATTGTGATAACTGCGGCATGTTAAGTGAGATTTCAGATGGAATTTTCATCATTCTTCAAATTTCTCAAACCCTAAACATCCCTAGGCGATTTTTCAAAGACCCAAACTTCTCCAAATCATAGGTAAGTGATTTCTAACTCATTTTCTTCTATCTAATTCATCTTTTTACATGAGTTCACTTCAAAATTTAGGGTTTTTCATGGGAATTTGGGTGTTCTTGGGTAGAAATTAGGATTTTTAAATTTTGGGGATTTGGACATCAGTTTGAGGTCGGATTTCAAAACTAATTGTATATTTGAGTTCGTGGGTGAATGGGTAATCGGGTTTTAGTTCGAACTTCGAGTTTTGACCGAGCGGGCCTGGGGTCGATTTTTGACTTTTTGGGAAAAACATTGGGAAATCTATATTCATGCATTAGAATTAGTTTATTTAGCGTTTATTGATGTTTTAAGTAAATATGACTAGATACAAGCGGATTGGAAGTGGAACCGAGAGGTAAAGCGGTAATTGAGGCTTGATTTTATCTGTGGAATTGAGGTAAGTGTTTGGTCTAACCTTAGCTTGAGGGAATAGGAGTTGTGGTCTTATTTGCTACATGTTAGTGTTGAGTACGACACATAAGTGTGGTGACGAGTATCTATATGTTAGTGTCAAGTATGCCCGTGAGTCTTATACCATGATTATTGTGACTCTAATATGTACTATTCATGCATAAATTGATGATTATCAATGTTGAACAAGAATTATGATAATTTCTTGGTAATTGACCATTGTTGAGTATTGACTCAAGTTGAGATTTATTTTGTGAAGTAACTGTTGAAACAATATTGGTTATAGCTGATTCCCTTGCCGGGATATTATTGTTTCTATTATTGATTCCCTTGTCGAGATATATTGTTTCTATTGTTTGGGTGAGGAAGAGTGTAAAGCACGAAGGGTGATACCGTACATGATATTGTGAGTGAGTGTTAATGCACGAAGGGTGATTGTCACGACCCTAAAACTGACCCGGTCGTGATGGTGCCTATCGTGAAACTAGACCAGCCGACACAAACCCTAAAACCAACCAAACAATTATAATAAGTCATTTAAAACCATTAATTAGCTAAAATCACATAATATAAGGTAGAATAGAACAGTGCAGAAACAAAACATGGCCCGACATCGGGGTATCACTAGTCATGAGTATCTACAACTCGTCTAGGAATATGAAAAGACAACACAGTCTGAAACAAAGCTAATACAAAGCTGAATAAAGATAGGAAGGAGAAGCACTGGGCTGCGAACGCCAAGCAACTACCTAGTCAACTCCGAAAGCCTGCTAGAAGACAAATGAGCACTCGCTATCGCGACCCGAGACTCCTGGATCTGCACATAGGGTGCAGGAAGTAATGTGAGTATGCCAACTCATAAATAATAAAAGTAAAGGCAGCTGAGCAGTAAGAAAACACGTAAACCACAACATCACACTGGGTACCCGCGCTCACTAGAGGTGGTCATACTCCGGAGGGGCTACTACAACACCAGTGCTATAACAAGCCATCTCGTGGCATAATCAAATGGCCCTCGGCTTCATAACAAGCCACCTCGTGGCATAATAAATCAGGCCCTCGGCCTCATAATCATGAATCAGTAACACATTACTGTGGCGCGCAGCCCGATCCCATAATATCCTCACAACACAGGCCCTCGGCCTCACTCAGTCAGAAATCTCTCAAGCCACTCGGGCAACAGTAAAACATGATGCTCAGCCCAAAATATCATTTAAAATATCAAAAATGGAGTAAATATGGTTGAGTTATGAAAAATAGTAGAATACAACATGATTGAGTATAAATATGAAGTCAAAAAGTGAGGATAGTAGTAAAAATCCCCTAAGGGTCCAAAACAATTGGCACGAGGCCCAAATATAGCATTCAACCCAAAACATGGTATTACTTTCCGGAACACAATGATATCAAACAGTTTTAAATCAAATATGTGACTTAACAGTCATACGGGACGGACTAAGTCACAATCCCCAACGGTGCACGATCCCACGCTCGTCATCTAGCGTGTGTGTCACCTCAAAGTAGCACAACGATGTGAAATCTGGGGTTTCATACCCTCAGGACAATATTTACAATCATTACTTACCTCAATCTGGTCAAACTCTAGCCTGCAATGCCTTTTCCTCTCGACTCGGCCTCCGGTTGCTCTAAATCTAACCAAAAACAGATTCATACCATCAAAATATGCTAAGGGAACAAAGCCCACTCGAAAATAACTAATTTACATCAAAAATCCTGAAATTGGCCAAACCCGACCCCGGGGTCCACGTCCGGATTCCAATAAAAATTACAATACTAGAATCCTTACACTCTCACGAGTTCATACATATCAAATACGTCAAAATCCGATCACAAATAACCTCTCAAATCCTTAAATCAAAGTCTCTAATTTCAAGTCCTAACTCCCCAATTTTAGGCTTTAAATCCCATAAATTTCATGTCTAATTAGGTAGAAATTACAATAGAATCGAGTATTGAGTCCATAAATCTTACTTCCAAGTGTTTTCCTTCGATTCCATCTTCAATCCTTCTCAAAAATCTCCAAAATCGTCCAACAATGATAGAAGATAGACCAAAAATCGCGAAAATGGTTATTTAAACATTCTACCCATGTGAAATTTTCCTTATTCACGAATGCGGTCAAAGCCTCGCATTCGTGAAGCACAAAAACTCATTGAACACTTATTCCTCTTACGTGAACGCGACCCCTAGCTTGCGAATGCGAAGCTTCAGCTTCCCAGACCTTCGCGAACGCGACACACCAAGCGCGAACGCGGAGAACAAACTACCAGGGCCCCAGCTGCTCCAATTACTCTACGCGACGCGGGACCTACTTCGCGTTCGCGATACACACTTTGCCTCATCCTTCACAAACGCGGGACCAACATTGTGAACGCGAAGGGCAAATCTCCTGCCTCACTTCACATCTCTTCGCGAACACGAGTATCCTCTCGTGAACGCGAAGAGCAAAACTCTGCAATAGAACTCAAGAAAAATCTGCAACTGCTAAAACAAGGATTTGATCCGTTTAACCACCCGAAACTCACCCGAGGCCTTCGGGACCTTAACCAAACATGCCAACACATCCCATGACACCATTAAAACTTGTTCCAACCTTCGTAATGCTTAAAACAAGATCAAAACATCAAATCAGCATTGGATTCAAGCCTAAGAATCCCAAAAACTTCCGAATTTCGAATTCGATCAAAAAGTCTATCAAACCTCGTCCGAATGACCTAAAATTTTGCACACACTTCACAAATGACACAATAAGCCTATTCCAACTTCCGAAATTCAATTCCAACCTCTATATTGAAATTTCCACTATCAAGCCTAAATTTCCAACTTTGCCAATTCAAGCCTAAATCTACTCCGGACCTCCAAAACCCATTCTGATCACGCTCCTAAGTTCCAAATCACCTCCCAAAGCTATCCGAATCATAAAAACCAAATTCCAAAATCGTATACTCACAAGTCAACTTCCAATTTATTTTTCCATCTAAAAGGCTAACTTAAGAGACTAAGTGTCTCATTTCTCTACAAAACCACTCTGAACCCAAACTAACCAACACGATGTGATGAAATACAGCTAAACAATATAATAAGAAGTAGAAATGGGGGAAACGGTGTGGTAACTCATGAAATGACCGACCGGGTCAATACAGTGATGTTGTGCTGATATTGTGAGTGTTAATACACGAAGGGTGATGCCGTGCCATGATTTGAGAGTTAATGCACGAAAGGTGATGTCGTGCCAATATTGTGAGAGTTAATGCATGAAGGATGATGTTGTACCATGATTATGAGAGTTAATGCACGAAGGTTGATGCCGTGCCAATTTTGTTGTTTCTTATGGTGAGAACGAGAGTAAAAGCACAAACAGAATGTCGTGCACGTGTCATTGTTTAATTATTCCCATTGATACGAATATGGTGTTCTTTATGCTTCTCTATTGAATTACTGTTAGAATTTGATATTCCCCCGCAGCATGTTCCCCTTCCTAACATTATATGTTATTTCCTATTATTATTGTTCTGTTTGTATATGATTTAACTGCATAAATTTATATGGTTGTCGTGTCTGAGCCTCGTCACTAATTCGTTGAGGTTAGGCTCGATACTTACCAGTACATGGGGTCTGTTGTAGTGATACTGCATTCTGCACTCTTTTGTGCAGATTTCAGTGCCAGACCTTGTGAATAGCTTGAGGTAGCTGCCTTCAGTCTAGGGAGACCAAGGTAGATCTGCTGGCATCCGCAGAGCCTGAAGTCCCCCTTTCCCCGCTTTAGCTTTTTGCTGTCTCCTTTCATTTCGAGAATAGTTGTACTTCTTTCAGACTTGTATTTGTAGTAAATCTTAGTCGTTCATGGATTGTGACCCCAGATTCTATGGGGTAGTTATGTACTTGAGTTGTGGCACTGTTACTTTACTTTCGCATTTCTTAATTATTTTTTCTTAACTAATATCTGATTCTGTTGGATTAATAAAAATGGTGGTAAAAACTAAAATTGTCGGCTTCCCTAGCTTTCATGAGTAGGCGCCATCACGACTCTCGACGGTGGAAAATCCATTCATGATAATTTAACATAAAAGAAAACTGTTTGAAATATAAAAAATTCCAAAATGATACAATCCAAGCAAAAACCACGGTGTCACTAAGTACATGAGTGTCTACTCGAATTACAAACTACTACATGGTCTAAAGGAAAACAACTAAAAGTACATCAAATGATAAAAGAGAAGAGTCAAGGCCCGCAAACGCAGTGCAACTACCTCGATAGTCTCTAAACTCTAGAAATGCTCGATCAGAAACCATCGTCGTGACTAAAGTCGCCTAGATCTGCACACGAGGTGCAGATGGTAACGTGAGTATACTAACTCAGTAAGTAACAAGTTCAAACTTTTGACTGAAAGGTAGTGCCGAACCCAACCTTAACAGATATAACAGATTAGTGTGCAAAAATGTAGGCATGCTTTCAAGTAAAATAGACAGCTCAAAGTAATAAGGTAAATACAAATCTGAACAGTATAAAGTATACAACTCCACTATCTCTACATGCCAATGCACAGACCGTATGTATGCACCATGTGCTCCTATTCTTAAGTGTTCAACCACTCGGTACTGTAGATGGCCATCTGGCCCAGGGAAATCCATCCCGGAACATATGCAACACTGACTGTAAGTCACCGAGGACGAAAGGCAATCCAACCCTGTGGAGAAATCCATCTCCAGGTATCAAGTACTTCAGACAAATCCATGTCCAAGAAAATCCATCCCTCAATAATATCATCCACGCTCACTAGAGGTATGTTACAGACTCCGAATGGGCTCCTTCAGCCCAAGAGCTATCATAAATCAATATAACCGTTGCGGCGTGCAGCCCGATTCCATAACTATCACTCATAATCAGGCTTTCGGCCTCGCTCAGTCCTCAACTTCTCCAATCTCACCATGGGCTCAAAATGTCATGAATACAACCCGAAACAATAATATGATGAATCAATAAATAACCGAGACTGAGGTATGATATAAAATGCATGATCATGACTGAGTATGAAATATTAAATAAAAACTAGTGAGATGACAGCAAGAAACGACCGCTAATGGTCCAAACAATACCGACACAAAGCCTGAACATGATATCTAGCATGATTTACAGCTCAGCTACTTTATCGCACGATGAAAACATGGATATCAACAGAATAGAGTCACTAAACGGTGCCATTGAATCACCCAAGTCACAATTCTCAGGGTGCACGCCTGCACGCCCGTCACGTGACATGTGCATCACCTCAATACTAATCACATAACACATAGTTCGAGGTTTCAAACCCTCGGAACCAAGTTGGAAGTGTTACTTACCTCAAACCAAGCCAAAATCCTACTCCACGATGCCTTTGCCTCTCAAATTGGCCTCCAAATGCCCCGAATCTAGCCACAAGTAATACAATACCATTAATATATGCTAAAGGAATCAATTCCACAAGAAAAACTACTAAATTAGACTCAAAACCCGAAATTGGCTCAAACCCGGCTGATTGGATCCAATCCTACACTACTATAAAATGGCAAGGAGTGGTTGATGCAGCTTTTACCCGAAAGGTCGGGATCGATTTCCACAGAGAGTTATTATTGGTTTGGAGTTGGGTTTCTATCTAATCTAGCTATGTGTGTTGTTCTTAATTGCACTTCTAAACATGTTTGGGTTTGTTACTATTCTACTTTAATGCTAATGAATGTTGAAAATAAGCTAAGTACAATATTTTTCTAAGGGTTTTCTCAAGTGATAAAAAGGCACTAGGGAAGTGACTTACACCTCGGAGAGTATCTAATGGAATCTAAAATTTAGGACAAGCTTGTTATAATTGGGGCTGTGATATAACCACTACACATAATTACTCACTCTATACCTCTGGGTAGTTTGAGTGACTTTTTCCTAATTGACTTTCTCAAGCCCAATTGGGTGTTCAACATTGCAAATAAAATTGGCTCAAGTCGGATATTACTATTTCTAGGTTTAACCCTTTAATTGGGGCTATCAATCTTTGAATGCACCCCAATTTCTTGTTAGCCTGAATTTCCTAGACTTAGTCTCTCTTTCTCAAGAAGAAACTAAGTAATAAAGGCATGAATCAGTGTTTGCAACCACCAATTCTACAATTAAAGCATGAAACAAGCTAAATATCACTAACCCATAAATAATTAAGCCTTAAAATAGAAGACCCATTAAATACTCACACTAGGGTTGGGTCATAACCCTAGTTAATGGGTTTATCTACTCATAATAAAGGTAGAAATCAAAGGTGGAGATAAAATATAAGCCATAAATGTTGATTATAAAGATAAAGAGGGTGTTTGACTCAGCTTATAAGCTGGTCAAACTAGCTTATAAGCGTTTTTCGGCTTATCTGCGCGTTTGGTAAAGTTAAAAGTGCCTATAAGCCAAAAAAAAGCCAAAAGTCATAAGCTGGTAATCCCCAGCTTATGAATTTTTAGCTTATAAGCACTTTAAGTTTGACCAAGATTTTTGCTATTTTATCCCTAAAATATTCCTTTTGAAAACAAAACTTCTATATCGATACTCACTACCTCATGTATTTTTTCAACCAAAACCCGCCGCCTCTTCAAGTCTACAATTTTCATTATCTATTCGAGGTAAGCAAATTCTCTATTCCTTTACGTATTTGTATCTTTGTGATTGTGTATTATTACTTTGAACTGTATGTAATAAACGGGGACATATCAAATTTTTGGTGTATTACTTTCTAAGTGTTGTGGTGATGAAGACAATATTTCTCTTCAAATATTTTATACTATCTAGGTTTATTCTTTTACTAAGAAACTTTTGTCAATTTATTAATTATTACAACTTATGATTATATAATTATAATAAAATAAATTATATTTATGATAAAAATTATCTTATCTAATCACAATTGTATTTAAAATAAAATGACAAATAGAATATTTTGTATTTGAATCGATCTGGAATCTAAACCTTTGAAGAAATTACGCCCTTATAAGTGTAAACAGTTCTAAGGTTATTCAAGTCATTTTAACAGAAAAAAGAGCTTATCAGCACTTTTTTATCAAATACCGCAGCACCTTATTATCAATTTCAGCACTTGTATTTAAACACGTAACTCCTTATTTATTAAATCAGTTTTAGCACTTAAAAATACTCTTTAGCACCTAATGTTTATCAACTACTTTAAATCAGCTAATCCAAACGGGCTCTAAGTCAAAAATAATCCATAAGTCATAAGCTGGTCACCCCCAACTTATGATTTTTTAGCTTATAAGCACTTTAAGTTTGACCAAAATTTTTACTATTTTATCCTTAAAATATTCCTCTTTAATTCTCATTGACTATTTATGTAAGAAAATTATGTATTTCTTTGCATATTTATATCTATGTGATTGTGTATTAATCTTTGAAATATATATAATAATGAGGACATATCAAATTTTTGGTGTATTGCTTTCTAAGTGTTGTGATGATGAAGACAGTATTTGTTTCTCTTCAAATATTTTGTCCTATTTAGGTTTATTTTTTACTGAGAAACCTTTGTCAATTTATTAATTGTTATAACTTATGATTATATGCTTATCATAAAATAAATATTATCTTATCTAAGCACAGTTATATTTAAAATAAAATGACAAATAGAATATTTTGTATTTGAATCGATCTGGAATCTAAACTTTTGAAGAAATTATGCTCTTATAAGTGTAAATAGTTCTAAAGTTATTTAAGTCATTTTAACAGAAAAGGAGCTTATTAGCACAGTTTTATCAAATATTGCAACAACTTATTATCAATTTCAGCACTTATACCCAGATACGTAACTGCTTATTTAGTAAATCAGTTTCAACGCTTAAAAATGCTTTTCAGCACCTAATGCTTATCAGCTACTTCAGATCAGCTAATCCAAACGGGCTCAAAATCTAAGAATAATAGCTAAAGATACTCTAAAATTACTCAAAATAGCTAAGTACGGTCGTTCACGAGCTCCTCAGTACACAAGATACCCTAAAATCTGAAAAAGATCTATTTATACACAGCTGAAATTACTGGACAAAAATGCTCCTACGGAGGTTCTGCTGACAGCAGATTAATGAGCGCCTCAACGCTTGGACTTCCACGGCCGCGCAAAAGCAAGCACAGACCGCAATTCTTCTCTTTTGGACTGGGACTGGACTTGATTCCACTAGGAGCAAAAAAGTAATCGCCTCAGCGTTTTCTGCAACCGCGGCCGCGAAATATGTTCGCGAACCGTGCTCTTCACTTGAGCTCAATTTTCCACTCCTCTGATTCTTAATTTCGCCCTCAGCGGAATTTGGACCACGGCCACGTCAAGTAATTCCGCTGCCGCGCTATTTCACCGCCGTCAGCGGTGTCTGTTTTGCCAAAATTGCCTTCTCTGAACCTCAATTCCGCTGAGAGCGCAATTATGGTTGCCTCAGCGGTAGACCTTCCACAGCCGCACTATTTCATCGCTGTCAGCGCTTTTAGCTCAGCTTTGAACTTGTGCAGGTTTAACTCCTTTATGAGCTGGTTATAACTTTCTTGCTTCATTTTGACCAAACTCTGCAAACAAGTACAATAAGTTAATATTCGAGAATACTTTTACACATTTTTTATCCAAAATCTAAGCAAAAGAGAGCGTAAGATATGCTAGAATCCATAATTATCAACTCCCCCAAACTTAAGTTGTTGCTTGTCCTCAAGCAAACAAAATAATTCCCACCTCCACAAGGTAAAAGAAAGATGAATTTTAGCTGTTCTAAGGTGACTTCAGCAAGCATCAATTGGGACTAACAATTACCCTCAACACAAATGTATTATCAACAAGACACAACCATTTTAGTACCATGGCTCTAGTGCGACACAAGAGCATCAAGAGTTGACTTAACTCATCAAGGAAACTCGCTCTACTACGTAGGTCGCTGTGGAACCCAAACCCTTTTGCCTCTGCTCTCCATAAGAAAATCTCACTTTAGATTATAGCACTCAGAACAAGGATTGTGGAGAATTACACTCATCTCTCTCAAAGGAAGGTCACAAGTCTGTCTCTAAGTACCATAAGCTTGTCCCTCATGTGAATCACCACTAATGTAAGCTCACTCAACTCGAAATCATATAGGGCTTTTGCGGGAATGTAATGAAGGCTTTTGGTTCAAGGTAGGATATATCGGTCTATGTAGGTTTCATCTTTCCTTAAGCACTTCATCTTCTCATTTTGGCTCACACTTTCTTGACTCTTTGAGTCATTTGCTTCTTTCTTATGAGACTAGATAGACACACTGTCACTCTTTCTTGTTCATGATAATCATCTTTCTCCTTCTTAATCATTCCAATTCATCATTTCTTTTATTGAATCCCTTCTTTTTCTATATTGTTCACTTTCTTTTTGGCTTTTTTTTTTTTGCCTTCCCTTTTTTTTTATTTTGTACCTTTTATTACTTTTGCATTCTCGTCTCTCCCCCCAAACTTATACTTTTTTCAATTGCGCTAAGGAAAGATCGGGTGCCAAGAGAGGGTCATTTTAGAACGGATAAAGACTTGTATCATGGTTATTGAAAGAACAAGGGCTATGGATGAACGAGGTTGACTAGGGATATCATATTTGGTGGACTATGGATGCTTTCAAGTTCAAATTTGGATCAAGGAGAGCCTATAATCATTTCTCAAGTCGAGCTACACTTAGAATTTCACTTAGACAAACATTCAGGGCAAGTTCTAGACTTATTGGCATGGGGCTTGGAGTTACAAATCAAAACCTCACCTCACAAGATATTGGATTGCTAAAGAGAATAGAGTCGAGGGCCCACAACAACCTTAGCTAAGATTGAGCGACACAAATGGCTCCTAAAACCCACTCGATGATTGTTTAGCCAACACAAGCATCTAAAGGTCACAACTAGCACTATTCTTTTCAAATCAAAGCTTATTTCTAACCATAAGGTCAAAGGTGAATGTGTTAGGACCAAGTGAAGCTTTGCATGAGACACTTTTATTCATTACTACTATTTACACAAAAATGAAAAGAAAACAGACTCAAACCCTTAAGAAGGTTGTCATACCATCCATCATCAGGAAGAGCCACCCGATTCACTCAAACTCCACCTTTGAAAAGAACTGTGGCATTAAGGAAACCAAAGGCTTATTGATCACGAAAACTTGTAAAAGTAATAAGTTACAAATTGAAAAAGAAGCTACTAAATGAAATAAGAAGCTATGTTATTAAGGAAACTTACAAAAGAAGTTATAAATTAAAATACGAAAAGTAAATTGAATATGTACAATAGGGGGTTAAGAAGAATATGCATAAGAGTGGAACGAATATATACTTGGAATGGTGAAGTTATATACATACCAAAAGTATGAAAATAAAGTACGATAAGTAAAAATAAAGAAAAGAAATAGTATCAAGGTTATTACAAACCAACATACAAATCATCATCAAATCAAAGTAAGGCCACCCCCCCCCCCAAATAAAAAGTAGCATTGTCCTCAATGCTATCAGCAAAAATAGAATAGGGGAAGGGTAGAGAGTAAAGAAGAAACTCCTATGTTGCCTCTGTCTGCATGGGGTCATGCACATTAGTGGGGTCACTAGTTGAGCCCTATGGCTGGGCCCCTGGGTCACCTCCCTCGGGGTTCTCCAGTTGTATCTCCAAGTCATCAGTCTAGGGAATCACCCCTCTCCTTATAGGCTCTCTGTCAGCCTCCTGCTCTGGTGCCTGTGTTGCCTGAGCTGCAGGAACTGGATCCTCTAATAGTAGCTCCAATGTAATGTCCCCAGTTGATCTAATCTTGTCCAACTCCTTCCTCAGCAGCTTCACCGACTCCTTGGAAGCCCGAGTCTTTTTCATCTTCTTTGTTTGCTTGCTCAGGTCCGTGATAACTTTTCCCTGTGCCTCCAAAGCATCCATAATCAGCTTCTGGTTGTCTAGGAGCTTCTTCTGGTTGTCCAGAAGCTCCTTCAGTGATTTCTCCACGAAAGTTGGCACCTTAGGCTAAGCTGGAACTGACTGAGCTGCTATTGTGTTGGATATGACAGACAACTTTGATGTTGCTGCTTGCATCAAGTTTTTGATGCTGGAAAGTGTCTGGTTAACCCTCAATGCAGTGAGAGGGTAAGCTGATGAAGATGGCACTGAAGTAGGCATGGAAGTAGATGGTCCGGAAGGAGGTTGTGGTATGGCAGTAGGAGGCTCAGAACTAGTAGCCACCACCCCTGGCTCTTCAGACTAGCTAAGTGGAAGTGGGGGCTTTGCCCTTGGACTTGGGGTTGTCGGACCCCTGAAGACTGTACCAGGAGAAGGGCCTCTTGGGTTTCACCTTGGTATAAAAATCCCTTCCCTTGACTTCCTGATCCTCCAGGTACATAGTGAGCAGGTTCGGGAATGGGTAGGAGCTCTCGTTCTTGTTGACCACTCTAGCGATCACCCTGGACATAATGTTCCTGACATTGATCGGGTACCGCGCCATGATGGCCCCCACTATAATCGCCCGGGAAATCGGTATGTCACCGTCATGAGTAGTGGGGTCTAACCGGCTGCACACGAATGTCTCCCAACCCTTTGCCTCAAAGCTTAATGTGTTCCTGTAGATTGGGACCCCAGGTGTTAGCCAAGCTGGAGTACTCCCCGAGAGAGAAATTATTGATGCCAACCACGGGCGGGCCAACTCATTCATGGACACCTTCTCTAAATATAAATACTCATCCTCATAATTGAATCCAGCATAATTGTTAAGAGTCTTTCCATTAAATTTGATCTTCAGGTTCCGCACCTTGGTCACAAATGTGCTTTTTTTTATGTGGGCGGCATTGGTATAAAACTCCTTGACTAAGTGCTCATTGGCCTCCGGTAGCTTGCTTGTGAAGGACTTCTACCCCACTCTTTCATCAAATTGCCTCTTCACATTAGGGTTGTGGGGTAGAAGATCCATTTCTATGAATTGCCGCTCATGTGTGAGTAACCTCTAAGGACACCACTCCCGGAATTTGTTGTAGGCTTTCTCGCTGACAAATCTTTCTTGCCACACCACCGGGTTTCTTGTTCTCTCCAACCCTCCTGTCTGGGTATCACCCCCTCTCCCGTCATCCGGTATCTCAGTATCTAAATTGATCGGGTCTTGTCTATGTGGAGAATCTGTAGGAGAGGCTGATGTTGATGACTCGCTACTTTCCTCTGAGCCATTAGACGACTTGGAAGAAGCAGGAGAATTAAGGGAAGCTGGGGTGTAGGCTCATTTCTTAGTTGGAATCTCCCCTGGAAGTCTGTGGGAATGTGTGTTGGCACTGGACTCCCTTCCGAAGCTTCTCGGGAAGGTACATAGTCACTCCCCTCAGAATGAGATGAAACTCTGTCCGCAGCTTTGAGTGCCTTTTGCATTTTCCTAATGGATTGTTGTACTGCTAGGGGTAACTTGATTTTTCCTCGTCCCCTACCCCGGGAGGACTCAACTTTCCCTTTTTGTTTCTCGCTTCCACCTCTAGATTTGGTTATTGTCTACATACACAATCAGTGAAAGATCATTAGTATTATTGCTAAAAGAATCAGTAAAAAGAGACATATGAAAAATTTACAGTGTTCCAACTGGCAGAGAGTCGCTGACAACGGAAAAAGGGGTGTGGTCGCGGACTAGCTACCGCTTAGAGTGGAATTTTGAACGTGGCCGTGGAGGACTGGAATTCAGACTACCCAGTCTGTAATGTTAATCAACCGCTGAGAGCAAAATTTAGGGCGCAACCGCGAAAGTTGAATCACTGTCTGCGGAAAAACAAACACGGTCGTGGACTTAGTTTGATAACTCTCTGAACATAGCATCCGCTGTCCGCAAAAATGAAGCGTGGCTGCGTAAAGTAGGCTGTTGTGAGCAGAATTTCCACCGCTGACTGCGGAATTCAAACCAATTTTAGCTCAAGTTTTCCCATGAACGATGACCGCAGAATTTCATCCGCGACTGCGAAATTCAAAATTTAACTAGGCAACCTAGGGTTTCACTTTTTCTAGTTATTAATGGGTATCAAAAACACCATCCACCCATCCTAGGCATGTACAACAAGTATTTTCATGGATTTTAGCAATAACTAATTAAAAACTACATAACCCTAATTGAAACTAAGAGAAAAATGGAGGAAGTTAAACTAAAAGAAAATAAAAATAAAATTATATAAGCAATTCTATGATTTGAACATACCAGTGAATTGAATTTGTGTTGGAAATTAACTTCTAATTGGCGTTATGCAGTTTAGGGCTCAAAGTAACGGAGATGAAAAGTAGCTTGTTTTCTTTTTGAGAGCAAAGTGCGAAAAGGGTAAAAGATCTGATGACCTTCTATTTATAATGAAAAGCATAGTGGCCCACAACTTTTACCTAGCGCGACCGCAGAATTCCACTACGGTCCGCGCTTTTACCTGTTCTGAAGAGCTGCATGTTCAACATTTCCGCTGAGAGCGAAAAAATGGGCACGACAGCAGAACAGGTCCGCGGATGAAACTTTTGCGGATGAAACTTCAGAAAAGTCACGCCCTCGCGAAATGCTTCCGCTGACCGGAGAATTTTGAGCGCGGTCAGCGGTCCAGTTACAGACTTAGCCAAATTTTTCCAATATTGTCCTGCACTGTGTCAAACATTCCTACACACATCTCACAACCAGTTAGTTCAAAACAAATCCTACACTAAGAAGAAAATCAAAAAGAAGAAAAACACATGGGTTGCCTCCCAGAAGCGCCTAATTTAACTTCGCGGTACGACGCATGTTACCATCATCATTTGAAATTGAGCAAGGCCACCACGTGGCTGTCATCAAATTTTCCCAAGTAGTGTTTGACTCGGTGCCCATTAGCTATGAAAACTTCACCATTTTTATTCTTCAAATCAAGAGCACCAAATGGATTCACATGTACCACTTCAAAAGGGCCACTCCATTTTGACTTAAGTTTTCCCGGAAATAGTCGTAACCGAGAGTTAAATAAGAGAACCAAGTCGCCCTCCTTGAATTCCTTGCTCCGTGAATATTTGTCATGTAAGTACTTCATTTTTTCCTTATACAAGGACGAACTGGAATATGCATGAAACCCGAACTCATCTAGCTCATTGAGTTGCTCTACCCGGAGATTTGCTGCAACATCCCACTCAAGATTTAACCTTTTCAGCGCCCACATGGCCTTGTGCTCTAACTCAACCGGAAGATGGCACACTTTCACAAATACCAACCGGTATAGAGACATACTAATTGGAGTCTTATAAGCAGTCCTGTAAGCCCACAAAGCATCATCCGGTTTCTTTGACCAGTCAGTCCTATTTGCATTGATAGTTTTTGACAGTATGCTCTTTATCTCCTTGTTGGAGGCCTCAATTTTTCCACTAGCCTGAGGATGATAAGGGGTTTACACCTTGTGATTGACACCATACTTTTCAAGCTAAGTGTCAAATGTCTTATTGTAGAAATGAGAACCCCCATCACTGATGATCGCCCGAGGAGTGCCAAACCGTGTGAAGATATTTTTCTTGAGACATGCCATCACTCCGGGCTTCATTGTTGGGAAAATCCACGACCTCAACCCACTTGGAAACATAATCAACGGCCACCAAAATATAAGTGTTGCCACACGAACTTACAAAAGGCCCCATGAAGTCTATTCCCCACACGTCAAAAATGTCAAGTTCAAGAATAGTGGTGAGAGGCATTTCATCCTTCTTGGAGATTCCACCAGCTCTTTGACATTCATCACATCTCTTGACAAGCTCACCAGCATCTTTGTACAGAGTAGGCCAATAAAAACCACAACTAAGAATCTTTGAAGCAGTTCTCGCCCCATCATGATAACCACCATAGGGCGAGGAATGTCAAGCATCAAGAATACTCATTTGCTCCTCTTCCGGAACACATCTCCGGATCACACCATCATTACAAATATTGAAGAGATAAGGCTCGTCCAAGTAATAATCTAAGCTGTCCCATTTAAGCTTCTTCCTTTGGTTAGAAGAGAGCTCATTCGGAACAATGCCGGTCATAAGAAAATTGGCCACATCGGCGAACCAAGGCATACTATTCACAGAAACAGAGAGAAGTTGTTCATACGAGAATGCATCATTAATTTCGAGACAATCTTTGGGTCTCCCCTCCTCCTCCAAGCGGGACAAGTAGTCTGCCACTTGGTTTTCACTTCTCTTTCAATCAACAATCTCTAGGTCAAATTCTTGAAGCAACAAAACCCATCTCATCAATCTAGCTTTAGAATCCTTTTTGGTCATCAAGTAACGGAGTGCCGCGTGATCAGTGTGAACAATCACTTTGGCACCCATGAGATAAGGCCTAAGCTTCTCCATTGCAAACACAATTGCTAGCAACTCTTTCTCCATCACAGTATAGTTAACCTGGGCATCATTCATAATTTTGCTTGCATAGTACACCGAATAGAATATCTTGTTCACCCTTTGCCCCAAGACTGCTCCAACCGCAACGTTACTAGCATCACACATGAGCTCAAAAGGCAAGCTCCAATTGGTTGCGGTGATGAGGGAGTGGTTGTCAATCTATACTTGAGAAACTCAAAAGCTTTCATGCTTCATCATTAAACACAAACTTTGCATCCTTTTCCAACAATTTGCATAACGGATTCACCACCTTGGAGAAGTCCTTGATGAACCTTCGGTAAAACCTCGCATGCCCAAGAAAGCTCCTCACTCCTTTGACAGAAGTAGGAGGAGGGAGTTTTGAAATTACTTCAATCTTCGCTTTATCCACTTCGATACCATTCTTTGAGATCTTATGGCCGAGGACAATGCCCTCCTCGACCATAAAGTGGCACTTTTCCCAATTAAGCACAAGATTCGTCTCTTCACATCGGGCCAACACTTTATCAAGATTACCCAAACATTCTTCAAACGAGACACCCACAACACTGAAATCATCCATGAATACTTCCAAGAAGTCCTCCACCATGCCAGTAAATATAGCCATCATACACCACTGAAAGGTAGCCGATGCATTACACAAACCAAATGGCATCCTGGAAAATACAAAGGTGCCATACGGACATGTGAAAGTGGTTTTCTCCTAGTCCTCCAGTGCAATCATAATCTGGTTGTAGCCTGATTACCCATCTAAAAAGCAATAGTAGGAACGCCCCGCAAGTAAATCCAGCATTTGGTCAAGAAAGGGCAATGGAAAATGATCTTTGCGGGTCACTTTGTTCAGCTTCCGGTAGTCCATGCATACCCTCCATCCAGTGACAGTCCTATTGGGGATCAACTCATTTTGCTAATTTGTGACCACAGTTATACCGCCCTTTTTTCGGCACACATTGGACCGGTGAAGTCCATGAATTATCCGAGATGGGATACACAACCCCTGCATCTATCCACTTGATAACTTCCTTCTTGACAACCTCTTGCATAGCCTCGTTCAACCTCCTTTGATGTTCCACGAATTTTTTGGCATCTTCATCAAGTATAATCTTGTGCATGCAAAAGGCGGGGCTTATCCCCCGAATATCAACTAGAGTCCATCCAATTTCCCTCTTCTTTCTTTGAAGCACCTCAAGGGTGGCATCTACATGCACGTTAGTAAGGCAAGAAGAAAGAATAACAGGTAAAGTTGAACAATGGCCCAAGAATTCATACCTGAGGTGTGAAGGTAAAGTCTTCAACTCTAATACGGGAGATTCCTCAATTGAGGGCTTTATTGGTGGGGTCTTTCTGTTCTCAAGATCCAAGGAAAGCTTACGGGCTCATAGGAGTAAGAACCCATTCCGTGCAAGGGATTGACACACTCTACCAAGTCTTCATCCTCGGTCACATAATGGTTCAACAATACCGCTTCCAAAGGATCCTTCACATTGATCATGGCACTCGTGTCATCAACTATCACCTCCGTCACCAGATCCACAAAAGAACAAACCTTAGTACTATTTGGCTGCCTCATTGATTTGCACACATGGAAGACAACTTTCTCGTCACCCACCCGGAAGGTACGTTCCCCTGCTTTCACATCAACCAATGCCTTCCCTGTTGCGAGGAAAGGCCTTCCCAATATTATCGGCACCTCATCGTCGACTTCACAATCAAGAATCACAAAATTAGCAGGCAAAATAAACTTGTTAACTCGGACAAGAACATCATCAATAATACCAAGCGGCCTCTTCATTATTCTATCGGCCATTTGCAATCTCATTGAAGTAGCTATCGATTGACCAATAACCAAAGTTTTGAATACGGAGTAAGGCATCAAATTTATACTTGCTCCCAAATCACACAAGGCCTTTGCAAAATCTGCACTCCCAATGGTACATGGAATGATAAATGCACCGGGATCTTCAAGCTTTGGAGCCATTGAGTGCATAATAGCACTCACTTGATGAGTCATTTTGATGGTCTCACAATCTGTAGATCTCTTTTTAGTTACCAAGTCCTTCGAAAACTTGGCGTATCTCGGTATTTGCTCAAGAGCTTCCACCTATGGCACATAGATCGACAAACTTTTCATCATCTCAATAAACTTCTTGAACTGGTTTTCATTCTTCTGCTTTGCATGTCTTTGAGGGTAAAGTGGAGGAGGCCTTGGCAAAGGAGCCTTGGTTTTAGGCATTACCGTTTCCGGCATGTCTATCACGTGTTCCCTAGACGGATTCACGTCATTGAATCTCCTCCTCATTGTGATGAATATCAATTCTGACCTCACCATTCACATACTCTTCAATCACTTGCTCAACAACTATAGAATCATCATCATTTTGCACTTCAACATCATCACTCACAACTTCCTTTTGCTTGGAGGTATTTATTTCACCACATTTACCGCTCCTTGTGGTCACCGCCATTGCATGGCCGGTATTGTTCCCACCCTTCGGGTTTACTACCGTGTCACTAGGTAGTGCCCCCTTAGGGCGAGTGTTCAAAGCTTGCAAAATCTGACCAAGTTGGACCTCTAGATTGCAGATAGAAGTATTATAGGATGCCAATTGAGCATCGGAGTCAGCGTTCTTTTTCATCATTTGCTCAAACATTGACTTAATCCTTCCCATATCATTATTTGACGAGCTAGGACCTTGGGACGAAAATGGAGGTGGATTGTTTGGTTGTTGAAACATTGGAGGCCTTTAAAAACCCAGCCCTCGATTACCTTGATTACCATTATTCCAACCTCTTCGGTTGTTGTTGCCACCCCAATTACTATTGTTTCCCCAATTTTGATTGTTGTTCCCCAAATTGTTGGAGTTGTTGTTGTTATTGTTCCAATTTCTTTGGGCTTGGTTGCCCCAATTCTAATTATTCCCTTACGATATCTATTGTTGACTTGGAGCATTACCTATTTGTCCTTGATAGTTGTTGGCATATAAAACCTCTTCACTTTGCTCACCATAACCATCATCTTGGTTGTAACCACTTCTACCTTGCTCAAATTGATCTTGATTGCTTTGCATTTGTTGACTAGACTGTCTCTCTTGTTTACCAATAGATTAACACCTTCCATTATGTTTACTTGCTTTTGTCTTTGAATCTACTGAAGTTGTGCTTTGGCTAACTGGTTCATGGTTGTTGTCAACTCAACTATGGATTATCCGTAGTCCTGAAGTTCTTTGTGAATATATATGGCATGAGGATCCCCCTGAGGAACATTCGCCCGACTCTGCTAGGCTGAAGAAGTGTCAGTCATCTCATCAAGAATATCACAGGCCTCGGTATATGACAGCTTCATAAAATTACCCCTGCTAGCTGGTTTACCATACATTGATTGATCGTATTTATACCCCAGTAAAATGTCTGTTGGATCATTGCTTCAGTCATATCATTGTTGGGGCATTCCTTGACCATAGTTCTATATCTATCCCAGATTTCATGAAGGGGTTCATTTGGTTCTTGTTGAAATTCTAAGATCTCATCCCTTAATGCAGCCATATGTCCCAATGAGAAAAACTTGGCTATAAACTTGTCGGCCAAATCATCATACGTAGTGATGGAATGGTTGCGGAGCCTTTTGAGCCAGTTCAAAACTTTCCTTCTAAGTGAAAAAAAGGAACAATCACAGTCTCAATGCATCCTCCGACACATTTGTTTGTTTGCTACCCCAGCAGGTATCCACAAAGACCTTTAGATGTTTATATGCATTTTAATGGGGAGCACCTGTGAAGTACCCTCTTTGCTCCAATAAGGTCAGCATGACATTTGTAATCTGGAAATTGCCCGCACGGATCCGAGGTGGGACAATTGCACTTGCGTACCCTTCATTTGAAAGCACCCGGGAAGCTACTCTTGGAGGAGCTGGGGGAGGGTCTGGAATGTTTTCATTGGCATGGCAGCCTCTTCTTTGACCTTGAGGTACTAGCAATACCTCATCTTCACCATTATCACCTACCTCTTCTCCCGGGATAACATTTCCAATAGGATCATTGTTTGCCATTTTGTACCTGAATCGATTAACTCACACAAGTTAGTAAAACAGAAGGAAAGAAAAATAAGACACACAACTAGTCAGATAGATAGCCAAAACCATTTAACTCCCCGGTAATGGTGCCAAAAAGTGATCGACTCTAACTTTATACCACTATAAAATGGCAAGGAGTGGTCGATGCAGCTTTTACCCGAAAGTTCGGGATCGATTTTCACAAAGAGTTAATATTGGTTTGGAGTTGGATTTCTATCTAATCTAGCTATGTGCGTTGTTCTTAATTGCACTTCTAAACATGTTTGGGTTTGTTACTATTCTACTTTAATGCTAATGAATGCTGAAAATAAGCTAAGTACAATATTTTTGTAAGGATTTTCTCAAGTGATAAAAAGGCACTAGGGAAGTGACTTACACCTAGGTGAGTATCTAATGGGATCTAAAATTTAGGACAAGCTTGTTATAATTGGGGTTGTGATATACCTATTACACATAATTACTCACTCTATACCTCTCGGTAGTTTGAGTGACTTTGTCCTAATTGACTTTCTCAAGCCCAATTGGGTGTTCAACATTGCAAGTAAAATTGGCTCAAGTCGGGGTATTACTATCTCTAGGTTTAACCCTTTAATTGTTAACCTAAATTTCCTAGACTTAGTCCCTCTTTCTCAAGAAGAATCTAAGTCATAAAGGCATGAATCAGTGTTTGCAACCACCAATTCTACAATTAATGCATGAAACAAGCTAAATATCAGTAACCCATAAACAATTAAGCCCTAAAATAGACCCATTAAATACCCACACTAGGGTTAGGTCACAACCCTAGCTAATGGATTTAGCTACTATTAATAAAGGTAGAAATAAAAGGTGGAGATGAAATATAAGCCATAAATGTAGATTACAAAGATAAAATCTAAGAATAATAGCTAAAATACTCTAAAATTACTCAAAATAGCTAAGTACGGTTGTTCACGAGCTCCTCAGTAAGATACCCTAAAAATCTGAAAAAGATCTATTTATACACAGGTGAAATTACTGGACAAAAATGCCCCATATAGAGGTTCCGCTGACAGCGGACTAATGTGCGCCTCAGCGCTTGGACTTCCGCGGCCACTCAAAAGCAAGTGGGGACCGGGTTCTTCTCTTTTGGACTGGGACAGGACTTGATTCCGCTGGAAGCGGAAAAGCAATTGCCTCAGCGTTGTCTGCAACCACGGCCACGAAATATGTTCGCGGACCGCGCTCTTCACTTGAGCTCAATTTTCTAGTCCTCTGATTCTCAATTTCGCCCTCAGCGGAATTTGAACCGCGGCCGAGTCAAGTAATTCCGCTGCCACACTATTTCACCGCGGTCAGCGGTGTCTGTTGTGCCAAAATTGCCTTCTCTAAACCTCAATTCCGTTGAGAGCGCAAGTATGGTCACCTCAGCGGTAGACCTTCCGTGGCCGCACTATTTCATTGTTGTCAGCGCTTTTAGCTCAGTTTTGAACTTGCGTAGGTTTAACTCTTTTATGAGCTGGTTATGACTTTCTTGCTTTATTTTGACCAAACCTTGCAAACAAGCACAATAAGTTAATATTTCGTAATACTTTTGCACATTTTTTATCCAAAACCTAAGCAAAAGAGAGCATAAGATAGGCTAGAATCCATAGTTATCACCGACTCCCGGGCCCACATCTCAAAATACGATAAAAGTCACAAAACCTGAAAGCCCATTCACTCAAGAGTCCGACAATATGAAATTTACTCAAATCTGTCAACAAAATCCCAAAATCATAACTTAAGAACACTTCATCTTCTTTCCCAATTTTTTACCCCAAATCACAAATTAGATGAAAAAATTAAACGTAGAATTCAATCAGCTCTCTGAAATTCCCTTAAAAAATCACCCAAATCCGTGGTCTCTAGATCAAAATAAGAAAAATGGGCTCAAACCCTCGATTTTGGAATTTAACACTGCTACCCAGATTTCCTTCATCGCGATCGCGGAAATAGCCTCGCAATCGCGAAGCACAAAGCATATTGCCCCACACATTAACACCTACGCGAACGCGGAATTACCCACGCGATCGTGGATCACTGTCTCTCAAACCTACGTGAACGCATCCAACTCCACGCGATTGCGTAGAGCAATCCCTTCACTCCTCTACCGCTCCAAATCCTTCTATGCGGACGCGACTTCAGCCATGCGTTCGCGATGCACAGCTTCGCACACCTACGCGATCCTATCCCAGCAATCGTTTAGAACAAACTCACCTCTGCCCCCAAATAAGCTTACGCGATCCCGAATGACCACCTGCGATCGCGCACAAGGAAACCAGAAAAATCGCATACTAGATATCAGCAACTTCAACCATATTACCAATCAAAAACCAAGTCCGTTAACCACCTGAAACTCACTCGAGGCCCTTGGGACCTCAACCACATACACCATCATGTCCCATAACACTATATAATCTTAGTCGAACCTTCGAATCACTCAAAACAACATCAAAACACCAAATTACCCCCAGATTCAAGCCTAAAAACCTCTAAACTTCTAAATTGCACAAACGATGCCGAAACCTACCAAACCGCGCCCGAATAACCTCTAATTTTTCACACAAGTCAAAAATGACACCATGAGCCTGCTCCAACTTCCGAAAATCCAATCCGACCCCGATACCAAAATTTCCACTGCCGGACAAAATCGCCAAAATTTCAACTTTCGCCAATTCAAGCCTAATTCTACCACGGAGCTCCAAACCACATTCCGAACACGCTGATCAGTCCAAAATCACCTAACGGAGCTAACGAAATTATCAAAATTCAAATCCGAGATCGTTTACACATAAGTCAATATTTAGTCAATTTTTCTAACTTAAAGCTACTCCTAAGAGACTAAATATCTCAATTCACTCCAAAACCATTCCGGGACACGAACCAACTGACCTGGTAAGACATAATACAGTTGAGGAACATAAATGAAGCAGAAAATGGGGAAATAGGCTACGACTCTCGAAACGACCGGCCGGGTCGTTACAATTTTAATAATAGCTTTTCTCGATTTAAGTTTCTTTTCTTTTCAAACAACTGAATAAAATGAAAGATAATCTCTTTTTTATTTTGCTCTTCTATAAAATATAGTCCCTGGCATGATATTTGAAGCGAAGTAGCATTATAACGTTAATGACTAATTTATTTTTAGTTTAATCTTATTTGATTGGCTCATATTTTAAGTATAATTTGACACTGAAAGAATAAGAATGTCGGAAGGTCTAATATTCATTATATTATTTAATGGCAGACTAAGTTTTGTTATAGTATAATCATAATATTAGATAAACTTAAATCAGAATTTAAATAAGGCGTGTTAGCTTTCTTTCAATCTAAACAATATAGAAAATACTAGAAAGTGGAAAAATATATTTTCCTACTTTATTGATTTTAAATATTTGCATAACACAAAATGACAATTCCTTTCCCTTTTTATATATTTGTTTGGACGATTTTCTTAAAATGTTTCTTCCTGTTCAAAAAATGACATTCCTTAATTTTCCCTTTATTTTTATATATTGTTGATTTTATTTTGTTAACGTAATGATATTTCTTTTCCTTTCTAATTTTTTGGAAAATTCCTTAAAATATCACTTCTGGTTTGACATTTCAACAATCAAACCACATCTATAGAAAAGATTCTAAACTAAATCAAATATTAAATTTTTCCAAATTAAACATTGATTGAGCCACTTAAATCATTGTGGTTTCAAGCTAAATAAAAATATTATTTACGAAATGTGTAAAAGTTAAGTATAATAGTAAAGAGCTAAATAAAGGATAAAAATTATATCTCAAAAGAGTTTTTTTTAGGTCAAATAAAGACTTATATTATATATTTCGTAACAGTACAGGGAGCAAGATGACTAGTCGGCAATGTGGTACAAAAAAAGTGTTGCGCCGTGATGCCCAGATGTACTGGGTTACAAAAAGGTGTTGGAGTCATATTACAATTATTTGCCAACATATCTAAGCAAAATGAGGGTGAATCCAAAGGTGCTGTTGTAGATGTGATGCGCCTGTGTAGTTGTCCCTGTTGATCTGCTAGAAAATCTTGTAAAACAAAAGTTGGTGGTTACCATATTATAGTTGTTGGAGCATCAGTATTCAGAGTTGCTTTATGTTTTGTCAGTTTATCTGCTACCCAATTTTGCTCCATGCATGTATGTATCACGTGCGGCCTACCGAGCTGGTGTAGCAGAAACATGCATTCATGGAGTATCGATGAGTATTGTGGATAATGGGATTGAAGTAGAGAGATTACCTCTGTTGAGTCAACATTGACTTCCAGTGGTGTTAGTTGGTGTTGAAGAGAAATTTGTAAACCTTCAAGGAGTGCATTGAGTTCCATATAAGTATGGTTCCCCATTTTTCTTGTGCCTATATATCCCAGTGTCCAGTGGCATGTGGAGTCTCTGAATACACCTCCACGACCATTTTTTTTGGTTGGTCTTACATGCTCCATCAGTATTGAGTTTAAAATATCCCGAATTTGGAGGGTTACATTTGACGTGCATGCGGTCGGGTTTGGTGCGGTAAGTTTGTGTGTTTGCGATTAGAAAATAATACTCAGATGCTTGTTTTATAATAGTCGTAATGTTTGGATATTGTTGTGTTCTTTCAAAAATAGTACGATTCTATTTTTCCATATGTGCCACAGAGCATATGGAATGAGGGTGTGATGGGGAATTTGGTTAATAATATGCTGTTGTTTTAAGATGAAATCAGATAGTTTAATGGAGGTGTTAACACGAAAGTCTGTGCAGACCTCCATCGTGGTTGTTTATGCCTAGTTGGTGCCAGACCATATGTGCTGGTGGACATTGATAAAACCGATGATGTATAGTTTCTTCATGGCTTTGACAGGTAGGGCAAGTAGATGTTGTGGTGATTTTTATTTTATATAGGTAATTTTTTGTAGGTAATCGATGGTGACTCATGAGCCAAAGGAAATGTTTTAGTTTGGGAGGCAGTTGTAATTTCCATAACCATTAGAATGAATTATTTATGTTTGTATGATGCAATTTGTTGTAAAGCGATTTTACTATGACGTGGCCGCTGGTCGTGAGTCCGCAATAAATGTGATCATATGATATTTTGTTTTTAAGAGTTGGAATATAGTAATTATTAAGTAGATTAGACACGGTACTAGGCAATTCAAAAGGTAAGTTAGTAAGGTTGATAGAACTGTTGGAAATATATAACGCTAAGGTGGTTGTGTCTTCATGTTGGGGTAGAGGACCTTCTATTAGGTTACGCACGATCAAATTAGGACATAACCAGGGTTTCATCCAGAAATTTATATGATTACCATTTTCTATATCACATGTTATTCCTTGTTGACAAAAGACCATCCATGTCTGATGGCTTTCCAGGTAGTAGACATGTTGGTGGGATTGCATGTTCTAGAGTATTTAAAAATAAGGATTGAAGCGCAAAGGAAGGAAGGTGCATAAAATAATCGTCAAGCTAGTGATCCAAGGAGATCATTATTTTTATCAGAGAGGTTGTGAATCCCCAGCCCACCACACTCTTTAGGTGATTGGATTGTCTCCTATTTAATAAGATGAAGTTTACATTTTTGTGGTGTGGTTCCCCCATAGAAAATTTCTTTGGTAACGTTCTAATTGATTGGTGATGTTGTGAGCATGTGATTTTTGCCCTATATGAATTACTCCCATAAAATATAAGAAAATAATATTTTTCCAATTTTTGCAATTTTATAGGATTTTTTGTAGAATTTTACTAATTATTTGCATTTTTGTGCATATTTAATTTCCATCAAAAATCAAAAAAAATATACCAAAAATACCATGCATTGCATTTAGGTTTGATTTTACATTTTTGGAATTAATTAGTAATTATTTCTTTTATTAAAACACGAAAATCATAAAATAGCTCATTTTACACCTTTTAATTTTAGTCTATTGATTTTTCCTTTCGATTTAGGACTAAGTAATTTTATAATTATTGTGACTAGGTAATTAGTTTAATTTTATAACTTAGATTAATTTAGGAGTTAATTTTAGGATTTTATTAATTAAAGAAAGGAAAGAAAAACAAAAGAAAAGGGGAAAATGAAAAAAAGGGTTGTTTTTAAAACCAATTGGGCCAATTGATTGTTGAGCCCAAATCCCACCCCAGTCGCCCAAACTTCCCCAGCCCAAGACACTCACCCGCCTGTCTGCCCCAAACACTAATAACACAAAAGAAGCAAGAACCCTAAATCCCCAAGACCCAAACGACGCTACTCACTATTCAATCGTCTCTCTCGCCCAAACCAAGCCCCAATTCAGTCCAAATTCAGGCGAGTGAATCCAAACTCGCACCACGCATCTCCCCTTCCCTCCTCCTGCCATATTGTAACGGTTTCTGACGCCCAAAGATTCCCTCCCCTCACTCGCCCGATTTCAAGCTACTTCACATGATTAGAAGGCTCTAAAAGACGTGCGCTGGATGAGTGAGAGGCGTCGGATCGATCTCGGTCAATCCGAGCCCCACATTCATCGTGTGCTCATTTTTTAGAAGAGCCTAATCCGTTTTTTGAAGAGAGAGGAGGAATCTGGAGGTAGGAGATATATAAACAGGGCATAGGATTTTATGGAAGGGGAGAAGATTTTTGAGAGATTTCTTTTGCAGAAAATCTAGGTTTTAAAGAGACATTCTTCTTCATCTTCGTTTCTAATTTTTGGTTTAGTTCCACAACAAGAAAAATATATAAAAGGAAATGTTCATTGTTCTTTGATTCTGTTTCGTTTTCAATTACTTTCCAAAAAAAATTCAAAAAAATATATATTCAGTCCTTTCTTTCCGGGCTGGAGGTGGTTTGAAAAAAAAATGGTGCTCGATTGAGAGTTGCTGAGTTTGTTGCTGTCCAAGCTTCTGATTTTTACTCGATTCTGTTGCTGCTTGGATTGATATTAGCTTCTGGATTTCATTTGTAATTAGCGTTTAAGCAAAGTAAATCGGAGATGTTTATTGATTCCAGATTCATTTCTTCTCCATTTTTTATTTGTTCGTGATTCTGTGTCGTGTGCTCATGTTCTGTTATGATTTTGGTTTAAGACTGCCTGAAAGTCAGTGTTTGTTGTTTGGGTTAAATGCTGAGTTCTTTTGGCCTTGATTCAGGTCTATTTCTGTTTTTTGTTTATTCTATATTGGACGAGTGATTGTATGCACTGATGTAATGGCTGCAGTTGTATAAATTCGTCCCATTCGTTTGTTAAATTTGAGCATTGAAACAAATTCACGAAACTTTAAAGGTTGAAGCCTGCTTGTTTGATCATTTCTGTTGGTTTAGCTGAAGTTTGAGCACTAAGTAATTGGTGGGCTTGGTTCATTTTTGAATTAGTGAGTCGACGCACATTTAGCTTCACCTCTAGGGCCACAAAGGTTAATGTTCATGGTTTCAACCATCATTTCTGTCCTTGAGCTTCTTGAGCAGGATTCACCATGAAAATTGTGTTGTAGTATGGCTGCCTAGTAGTCATCAAAGTTGGTATATTTGAGGATGAGTTTTAAAAAGAATTCTTGTTTGTGTGTGGAGTTTAAACTTACAATAAGCCATGAGACTCTTTCTAATCACTGTTCATTTGGTGGCCAATTAGTTCGGCAGCTTACGGATATTAATTAAACTTTGATTTATTTGGTTTTCATTTGTATGATTGGGGCTTAACCAACTGCACGTCATCCGAGCGAGTTGCCAATAAGCAGCATGTTCATGTGCTCGTATCTTAAGTATTCTGGACTGTATCTGTTGGTTTTGTTCGAATTCGATCGTTGTTAGCTGCGCAATCCCATCTGTTGTAGTTGCCGGAATATTTCGCATCTGAAACTTCTTGAGCTAGGTTGTTTTGAGCCATGGGAGTACTGTATTGTCATTATTTTGCTGATTTCGCGTAGCTAGGCCTGCCAGTTCTTCTTCACCTTCATTTGGTCCAATTCTTTCTTGTTTCGCTGTCGTCCGAAGTGTGTTTGCAGTTTAAATGATTACTGCTGGAGATTTTACTGCTATGAAATCTTCATATATGTATTCATTTCAATACTCTGTCAAAGGGTTTTTATTTGTTAAACATGTAGTTCGCAAATTGGTGTTATGTGCTTCAATATTCTTGTGTTTTATTTGAGAATTTCTGAAGATTACCCTTTTCAAAAATTAAAGAAAGTGCGTCAATGCTAGCAGCAGTAATATTTTCGTCACCTTCCTATAGTTGTCTTAGAAGATAAGGGATCAATTCTTTCCATTTCTTGTGACCAATTCACCATGTATTCATATCCAAAATGAGTAGAGCCCAAGCTGTTATGGCTGTAGCAGTTACGTACAGAAGGATGGATGTGCATATCATCTATTTGGTTAAAGGCACTTTTGCTTATTCTTCACTTGTATTTGGCAAATTTCAATGCAAAGTTTTGCTTAATTGTAGTTTAGTAACAGAGCAAGTCCAAGTTTATAAAACCATTAGTACTTGGAATGGAACTTTTGGCTCTCATGCTTGTTAGATCGTGAAGGTGAACCATATCATATATGTTAGAGGCACATCCATTTTACGACTTCGCTCTAATATTGCTTTAGGCACATAATTACATTATCACAACTACGGGTATGATTCCCGTGACGTAGTTGTGATACTAAATTTCAAATTAGCTTTGAATATGAATATTCGTAGTTTATTTAGTTGAATAGTTTTGAGGCGTGCCGTTCATACATTTGAATCATATAATCTATGGCCCTCATATTTTATAACTTAGCTACTAAAATGAATCTCGTAGTTTGCTTTAGGCGCGCAAGTGAATTATTACAACTACGGGTACGATTCCCGTGACGTGGTTGTGATACCTGAATTTAAATTAGATTTAAGTAGGAGCATCTTTAGTTTACCTTCAAAAAAAAAAGAATATACAAACCTTTTCTTTTAAAATAATTTGTGGTGCGCCATACACAAATAAAATCCATAACATATGGCCCTCACATAAATACAAAATTAGTTTAGAAAATGCCTTGAACTCTCGTAGTTTGCCTTAGGCGCGTTTAATTAAATAATTGTCATAGCTACGGGTACAGTTCCCGTGACGTGGTCGTGACATTTAGTTCGTAAAAATCCAGGGGTACATTTATGTGACCCGGCCACAATTTAATCTTGTTAATAAAATAATCACGTTGTGGATCATGGGTACGGTTCCATTGACATAATTTGCAATGTGTAATCAAATAATTAGTTGTATAACAATTGGATTATTAAAAGCGGTTTAAAAGGAATAAAAATGCACATAGGTTTCAAAGATGTTTTAAAATTAGATAAATAGGCCATTAATAATAGTTGAGCACCGTGCTAAAACCACGAAACCCGGGAATGCCTAACACTTTCTCCTGGGTTAACAGAATTTCTTACCCGAATTTCTGTGTTCGCAGACTATAAAACAGAGTCAATCTTTCCTCTATACGGGATTTTAAATCGGTGACTTGGGACACCATAAATTATCTCAAGTGGAGACTCTGAATCTTAAATAAATAATCATGTTTCGATTGTCATTTTAATTGGAAAAAACTCCCTTATACCCTTTCGGGGTAGGAAAAAGGAGGTGTGACAGCTCTGGCGACTCTGCTGGGGATCAAACCCAGAACTTCTAGTTCAGGGTTCAAGAATTCGATCTTAGAATAATTTTTATATTTGGCTTTGATTTATTATCTGGTTTTAATTACATGTTTGGCCTAATGTGCTAAATATTGTTTTTTACCGCTTTGATACTATCTGAACTGTATATAAACTGTTACGAAACCCTTCTCTTCTCATCTTCGGGGATGTGTACGTTGGCGTGACTCCTCTTCTGTTAGTGTCATACCTTAAATTAGGAAGAGGCTCGGACAAGTTACAAAGTCGGATGGCCTTTTTTCCCGGTACGTAGCCCCTCCCGGCTCGAGTTGTCCGCTCGGGTACACTAAGTCTAGGACAATATACCCAATTTTAAACCTAGAATAACTCAGCCTCATGTTGCATCCCTAGTAGGAACGCTTGTTTGCATCATGTGCATTTGACTTTGGGGACTCAACACAGAGGTTGGGTCCGTCTAGGACAGGTGTACCCAAAAAAATAAAAGACCAATTTGATGCATCTTATGTGCTACATGTTACCATTTCCAAGGGTAAAAGAGTTCATTTGGCAGACCAATGAGGTTTAAAGATAAATGAGAAAAAAGAGGGCGAAGTGTAAAAACTAAAGCAAGTAGCGCCCAGTTATATTTTCTTTCGCATTTTTTTTAAAGAAAACAAAATATGAAAAATTCAAAAAGATTTTGCACTTTCCCATCATTTTTCAAAAATCAAAAAAAGAGAAAAAAGAAAATCCAAAAAGAGTTTACATGTTTCATCATTTTTCAAAACAAAAGACAAAAAATATACTTTCTCCAAATCAAATCGTTTTTTTAATTCTCACTCGTATCCAATTTGCCCGAACTACGCATACCTGATTCTCGTCTTTCGGGGCGTGATACATAGGCAATCCACATAGGGTTCGGCCTTCCTAGTGAATCTTAGGTTCTTGACTTTGCGGGGTCTTAGCCAAATTTTGCACTTCTAGCCATCTTTTGGTCACATAAGCCATTTTGCAAAAATAGCCTCAATCATGTCTTGCATGCGTCCAATAGTGAGTATTGTCTCACCTAGTGCTGGTTTGAGTTTTTTTCATACAGGTGTGGATCTACTTACTGGAGTTTGAGCATGACAGACACCCCGTGACCATCCAGTCAGGATCGCTCATTCAGGAGTTGCTTAAGGAGATTTGTTTTATTTTTTTATGTTTTGATTTTGTTCTTCATTTTATGTCATCATTTACTTTATAGTTTTGTGCAGTAATGTCGAGTCTTTTGTTATTGTACTTTCTACTTTATATTTGAAAAAGTGTGTTGTAACTCAAAAATCCAAAAAAAAGAGGTTTCACGTTTTATATTTCTGTTAGAAGTTTTCTTTAGAATACTAATTCTTTTAAGGTGGTTTTCCTTTAGGAAATTAATATCTAGAACTCAAAATAAAAAATTGTTGTTATATTTCCTTTTAATACATTAAGATTAAAAAAAAATTCTTTTAGTACCTCTTTAAAAGTTTTCTTTAAGATTTTAGTTCCAAAAATCCAAAAAGATTTTCTTTTGAGGTTCTTCTTTGGGAAATTAACAAAAAATAAAATAAAAATTCTTTTTATTTCTACTAGAGTTTTAGGATATTGTACATAGAAGAAAAAAATGTACTTTATCTTTGGTTTATTTTCAGAGTTTCTCCCTTAGGTAATCAAATTAAAATCCAAAAATATTTTTTTTTATCTTTTTCATTTCTTAGTTCGAAATCTTTCTTTCAGGATATCAAACGAAAATTCAAAATATTTTTTTTTTGGTGCATCCTTTAGATTTCCTTTCTAATAAAAAAGAATCAAAAAATATTTTTCTCTTCTAATGATTTTCCTTAATAATTTTTCATCAGAGTATTCATTAAGGTAAAAAAAAAAGAAAAAAAAAGAAAGAAAATGAGAACGTTAGTTTATTTACTTTATTCCTGATCTTCCCAAACTACGCAAATATCTAATTCATGCGGCGTCATGATACGTAGGCAACCTACATCGGGTTTGATCGAATCATTTTTTAATTATTTTATTAAAAGAAAAAGGAAAAAGAAAAAAAGAAAAAAAAGAGGTGAATTATGGGATGTGAGAAATGAGAGGAAAGAAAAGAATGATAATTAGAAAAAAAAAGAAGGAAGATGAGCAAGCCAAGAAGTGCTAGAAAAGAAAGAAAAGAGAAGATTGAAATAAACAAAATTGGGATGATGCCAAGTGACCTTGTGACCCTCGAAATCATTCTAGTACCGTTAATTGTTGTTAGGTGCATTACACGCAATGTGATATTTTTAGCTGTTAAATGCCTTAACGCTAACGTGATGACCTCATTTTGTTCTTTTTGTTATCTTCATTGAGCAGAAGGGTGGTTGGTTTTTGGTTTTTAAGTAACTCGTTCATACAACACAAGGTCAAAGAGAAAGGTAGCCATGGCTAGCAAAGAGTTGGACAGAAGGGTTATTGATCTGTCTAAGGGAATTGTTGAATCAGAATCTGAGTTGAAAGAAGAGGTCTTAAGGGTGAAAGGATAGATGGCCGAAATATACCAAGCCTGGATTAGTGGGCATCCTCCACCATCAGTTCACACTAACTACACTGAAAGCCTTGTCACTATTCTGCCACTGTCACAAATCTAGCTTCCTACTGCTGCTGATGTCTACCTGAAGCTTTTCACACTCCACCTGCCAAAACTACCTCATTTCCCGCCCCTTTGGCCACTCATGCTTTTGTAGCTCCTCCATCAGCTATTTTTCCTTGATCCTCTAACGAGACTGTGCTCAAATTCCCCGATGCCCAACACTATGCTCCATAACCAACTTCCAAGGTTTCGGATCCCTACTCTCACGCTCCTCATTTTGAGCCTCACGGTGAAGCTGAAAAGCCTGCTAAGACAGTGGAGCAAGATGAGATATCCAGGGAGGTGAAAATCTTAGAGCAGTCCTTAAGAAACATGCAAGGGATAGGGAGCCAGATGAGCGTGGCTTACAAAGACTTGTTCTTGTTTCCTGACATCCAAATGTCTGCTGGTTTAAAGATGTCGAAGTTTGATTTGTATGACGGACATGGAGATATCATGGCCCATTTGAGAGGTTACTGCAGAAGATGAGAGGCGCCGGTGGGAAGGACAAATTATTGATGGCATATTTCAGTTAGAGTCTGAGTGGGGAAGCTCTGGAGTGGTACACCCTCCAAGACGTTAGCAAGTGGTACACATAGGACGATATGGCTCAGGCTTTTTCCCAGCACTTTTAGTACAACATAGAAATTGTCTCGGATCGCATGTCCCTCACCAAGATGGAAAAGAAGCCTACTGAAAGCTTTAGGGAATACGGGCTCAGATGGAGAGAGCAAGCTGCCAAAGTCAATCCTCCGATAGAGGAGAGCGAAATGGTGGAGTACTTTCTGCAGGCTCTGGAGCCCACTTACTTTGGCCATCTGATATCGTCCATAGGCAAGTCTTTCAACGAGGTAGTGAAGATGGGCGGTATGGTGGAAGAATGGCTTAAATCAAAAAAAATCATGAGCTACTCTGCTATCAAGGCAACTACCCAAGCCATTCAGAACGGTACTAGGGGAGTGATTGGAAAGAAGAAGAAAGAAGATGTGGCAACAGTTGATTCAGGATCATGGTTTGGACCTAGGGGCCAATCACACCAATATACCCAGCCTTGACCCCATCACCAAACCTACACCCAAGCCCTATATAATCTACCCCAACATTACTTCCCATCACCAGGCCCTCATATTTCTATCCACCACGCCCAGACATATACTCAACCTCATGCTTACGTACAATGGAGTGCCCCAGCCCCATAAAACACCTACCTAGCTCCACAAAATGCTTACCCACCCCCACGAGCCTACCGAAACCCTGCCGGCCCAGGTTTCCGACCCAATCCAACATTCAAAAATGAAAGGTTGCATCAGAAGAAAACTTTCACCCTGTTGGAGGAGTCTTATACCAGTTTGTTCAATAGATTGAGGTAGTTGGATATGCTGAGGCCAATTGAGTCGAAATTGCCAAACCCTCCTCCAAAGAATCTTGATTACTCCGTGAGTTGTGAATATTGTTTTGGTACTTCGGGGCATGATCTGAAGAAGTGTTGGCACTTGAAAAATGTCATCCAGGAGCTCATTGACACAAACTGGATTGAAGTCCAAACTCCAGAGGCACCCAACATCAACCAGAACCCATTGCCAACCCATCAGGAAACGAACATGAATGAGATAGTACACCAAGGGGGGGAACCCAAGAAGCCTTCCCAATCTGTTATGATGATTCGGTCCAGCGAGGTCAAGACAATCAAAAAACCAACGGTTGAAGGATCAGTGAACAAGTTGAGCATGACAAACGGTGAGCCATCTATGGTAGTTAAGAAAAGATCTCCATGTGATGATGTATCAAAGCAAGAAAAGTCAAAAGTGGTCGTGCCAGGGTTGGCAAACAAGCCTGTCATAATTGTAGAGGGTGCCTGTACGGATCCTGTCATCATCAAGCCTGTAACCCAGTTGCCGGTAATCAGCACCAAGTCCATCCCGTGGAACTATGAACGGGTGATAGTGACCTATAAGGGAAATAAAGTGAAAGAAGAAGTCAATGAGGCCCAGGGATTAACTCGTTCGGGGAGATGCTTTGCCCTGGAAGAGTTAAGGAAAGCTAAACCATCCAGAGATAATCCAGTCCTAGTAAAGAAAGTAGTGACTGAAGAAGAGCCGGAGGAGTTTCTGAGAAAAATGAAGGTACAAGATTATTCCATCGTGGATCAGTTGAGGAAGATGCCTGCTCAGATTTCCTTGCTATCATTGTTAATCCACTCAGATGAGCATCATCGGGCCCTAATGAAAATTCTGAACGAAGCTCATGTCCCCGACAAAATTTCATTGAATTATCAGGAGAATATCGCCAACAAAACATTTGAGATTAACAGGGTCACCTTCTCTGATGATGAGTTGCATGTGGAAGGTACTGAACACAACAAAGCTCTCTATCTTACGGTAAAATGTGAAGATTCCGTGGTCACTAGGGTGTTAGTTGACAACGGTTTCAGTGCAAACATCTGCCCTCTCTCTACTCTGAACAAGTTGAAAGTGGATGATGAAAGGATTCACAAAAATAGCATATGTGTTCGGGGATTTGACGATGGAGGGAAAGATTCAGTTGGTGATATAGTGCTTGAGTTGACAATAGGACCGGTGGAATTCACCATGGAGTTTTAGGTACTGGATGTAGCTGTCTCTTACAATTTGCTGCTAGGTCGTCCTTGGATTCATGTCGCCAAAGCAGTCTCGTCCACTCTGCACCAGATAGGCAAGTTCGAATAGGATAGATAGGAGATCGTCGTGCATGGAGAGGATATTTTGTGTGCTCACAGTGATGCCTCTGTCCCGTTCATTGAGGCTGAAGAGGACAAAGGGCCTTGGGTCTATCAAGTTTTTGAAATAGTGTCGGTCGAGAAAGTTCCAGAAGGGAAATGTGTTCCAACTCCAAAGATAACCTACGCATCAGTCATGGTGGCCTTTGAAATGCTGAAAAATGGCTTTGTGTCGGGTGAAGGTCTGGGTGCATCTCTGCAGGTTATCATATAGCTAGTGTCCCTCCCTAAAAATTTGGGTACGTTCGGTCTTGGATTCAAGCCTACAGCGGCAGATGTGAAAAGGGCTAAAAGGTCAAAACAGAAAGCGTGGGCACTTCCAAAGCCTATCCCCTGTCTTTCCAGGTCTTTTGTCAAGTCCGGTGCTAGGAAACGCCCAGTGAAAACAGTTTGAAGTTCTGTGGTTGACATTGATGAGGAGTTAATTGAAAGGTTCCATAGGTTGTTTGATGATGTGAACATGGTAGAAGTGGGAGAGGGTTCTAGCAAAGCAGACGTGCAGTTCGTCGGGCCGAATGTAAAGCTTAACAATTGGAAGGCTACTCCTCTCCCTACCCGAAATGAGTCTTGGTAGTTTGTTTTGTTTTCCTTTCTATTTGGGTCATTCCAGAGTTGTGACCCAGATTTTTATTTTTCGCTTGTTGATGTACAAACTCTGTTATCCTTTATTTTCAATGAAATGCAATTTCCCTTTTCCATTTTTTCTTATAGCTCTTGTTTTTTTTCTTTTCTTCTTTGTACAGTTCTTTTTATGCTGGTTTCAATGACATGACATGCATGAGGAATCTTCTGCCCAGTCTTAAAAGTCAATCTAATTCTGAAAAAATAATCCAAGAAATAGAGTGTGACGATGAATTAGAATATGATGAGGATGAGGCCTTTGAAGAGATTAGTAAGGAACTAAGTCATTTTGAAGAAAAACCCAAGCCTATTTTGAATGAAACGGAAGCAATCAATCTAGGGGATCCATATAATGTCAGAGAAACTAAGATAAGTGTCCATCTTGAACCGTAAATCAGGGAAGAAATAATTAAAGCATTGTTCGAGTATAAGGATAGTTTTGCATGGTCTCATGATGACATGCCAGGATTGAGTACCGATTTGGTGGTCCACAAATTGCCAATTGATCCACAATTCCCTCACGTTAAGCAGAAGTTGAGAAAGTTCAAAACTGACATGAGTATGAAAATTAAAGAATGTAGACATGTGATTTTTGACCCTCCCAAGATTTTTCATATTTTAGCACGTAAATATTTAATTTAGGCCTAATATAGCTATTTCAACTAAATTTTACTCTTTTACTTTATTTTATTACAAAAAAAACGAAAATTACAAAAAATAGTTTCGTTAAGGTTTTGTAGTCATTTTTAATCTTGAAAAATACAAAAAAAAATTAGTTTATTTTAACGGTCAGTCTTATTTTAATAGTTTATTTTACTTAAGTAGGATTAATTAATAAATAAGGTCGCATTTTAATCTCGTTCGCGGGGAAAAAATAAAGCTTGGGCTCGAACAACCCATTTTTAGGCCTAATTTTGGACCTAACCCATAATTTCCAAGCTCATAATTCCTAGGCTCATACCCCTAATATAATCTCTACCCCTATATAATAGTACCTAATCCCTAAATTGAGGGACACTCTACAAAAAAAAAAACAAATCAGCCGTTTGGACCTTAAAAGATCCCCCCCCCCAACCTGAACGTCTTCTTCTTCAAGGAGATAACCAAAAATTTGACCTCATCCAATTCCAGCCGCTAGATCTTCTCAAAAATCCAAATGCAACTTGAACAACCATCCTTCCATTTAGTCTCTGTCAAGAACTATGTCGTCAACCTTCAATGAAGCGAGGCTAAAAAAACTGAACTTTTCTTTTATTCTGAAGACTGAGCTCCTAACTCTTTTACGCCATTAAAGCCGAAAAGCTATGGTTTTGAATTTTCAATTAATTTGCCTTCATACGCTGTAGTTGCGCTTCACTAAACAAAGTTCAATTTCTGGGTTGCCTTGAGCCTCATTTTTGCTGCTGGATTTTCGATGGTCTGAGTCCATTTTGGTGCTCGTTTGTGAGATCTGTTCAGAGCTAGGTATTGAAGTTTTGAGGTCGTCAAGGTCCGGTCCATCGAGATCGTCGTTAAGGTTGTGGCCAATTAGTTCTGCTCGGTTTGAATGCCTCTGTTTCGGTTTTTTTTAGTTCTGTTCAAATTGTTGTTGTCGAATGGCTTAACCCCTTGTAATTTCAACTCAACTCATTCATACAAAAGGATTTGTGTTTGAAATATCTTGGATGGATATTGAATGATACAAGTCATGGTGTAAGGAAGGCTTCAGTCCTTGCATTGCAAAATCTTTACGAGGAGGATGATAATGTTCTATCTCTTGGCTTTATCACGGAGAAGATTTATAAAAGAATGATTGAGCTTGCTGATGATGTTGATATTTTCGTGGCAGTATGTGCTATGGGACTTGTGAAACAACTGACAAGGTAACGTTAATTCTAGACTTTGGGGAAAGATTTTGCTTTTTTAGCAATTTGTTAGGTGACAGGATTAAGTTACAATTTTGGGTTTCATAACTCTTGGCCTTTACAATAATCTCAAAATTAGTTTAGGAAAATAATTTGAATGTCGTAGTTTGCTTTAGGCACGTAATTAAAATTATTACAACTACGGGTACGGTTCCCGTGACGTAGTTGTGATACCTAATTTCCTTAAACTCGGGTGTGCATTTATGTAACCCAAATCCAAATCCTAACAACGTTAAATAAAATGTGTCGTGGACCGCGGGTGCATTTATGTGACATGGTTCAAGACGTGTTTTAGATGACGTTGAATCTTTCTAAAAATGATAAATAAAAGCGATTTTAAAGTTAAAAAAGTGTACCATAGGCTAAAACATGTATTAAAATCAGATAATAAGCCAATTGTAACAGTTAAGCGACCGTGCTAAAACCACGAAACTCAGGAATGCCTAATACCTTCTCCCGGGTTAACAGAATTCCTTACCCGGATTTCTGTGTTCGCGGACTGTAATACAGAGTCAATCTTTTCCTCGATTCGGGATTTGAACCGGTGACTTGGGACACCATAAAATTTTCCCAAGTGGCGACTCTGAATTTAATAAATGAATAATCTCATTTCGATTGTCACTTAAAGTTGGAAAAAACTCCCATATACTCCTTCCAGGGGTATAGGTAAAAAGGAGGTGTGACAGCTCTGGCGACTCTGCTGGGGATTTTTGGACCCAGAACTTCTAGTTCAGGGCTCAAGAATTCGAGCTTAGAATAATTGTTATATTTGGCTATATTTATCTGATTTTATTACATGTTTGGGCCTAATGTGCTAAATGTTGTTTTTTACCGCTTTGATATTATTTGAACTGTATTATAAACTGCTACGAAACCCCTCTCTTATCTCTTCTGAGGAGTGCACGCTGGCGTGACTTCTTTCTGTTAGTGTCATATCCCATATAGAACTAGGTTCGGACAAGTTGCAAAGCCAGGTGATCTTTTGGTTACCGGTACGCAGCCCCCCCTCGGCTCGAGTTGTCCGCTCGGGTAAGCCAGGTCTAGAACAATACACCCAGGTTTTATACTTAGAATAACTCAGCCTCATGTCGGATCCCTAGTAGGAGCGTTTGTTTGCATCATGTGCATTTGACTTTGGAGACTCAACACAAGGGTTGGGTCTGTGTAGGACAAGTGTACCTAAAAATCAAAAGACCATCTTGATGCATTTTACGTGCTACTTGCGTATCTGTCTGTTTCGGCTTGCATGTTGACTGGCTTCTAGAATAGCAAAAGAAAATAAAAAAAAGAAAATAAAGAAAATCAAAAAAAGAGGAGAAAGAAGAAAAAAGAAACAAAAAGTGAGAGGTAAATATTTAGAAAATTCTGAAAATCTGACAAAATTTTGGAAAAAAAAAGTCATTTCAAAACGAGCCAAAATTTTCAAGTGTCATGTTTTCTTATTCCGTCAAAACTGGGCGAACTACGCGGGTCTGATTCTCACCGGATGTGAGATACGTAGGCAAACCTCATCGGTTCCGGCCCATAATTTTCAAAAAATCCAAAAATATTTTCCTTTACTTCCTCTCTAGATAAGTTTTTTTTTGAGACCCCAATTTTCAAAAAATCCAAAAATATTTTTCATTACTTGCTTCTTTAGAAAGCCTTTCTTTTAGACCCTAATTGTTTTTTAAAAAAATAATATATACAAAAATATTTTCTTTTAATTTTTTCCAAATATCCAAAAATATATTCATTCTTCCTTCAAAATTGAAAAGAAAATTCAAAATTCAAAAATAATTTCTTTTTTTAGAAGCATTTCTTTCATAAATTCAAAATAAAATTCCAAAAATATTTTCTTTTTTCGTTAGAAATTTTTCTTTCAAAATTTCAGAAAAAAATCTTTCTTCTTTATAAGTCTTTCTTTCGAAAAAATAAAATAAAAAATTCAAAAAAAAAGAGTTAGTTTATTTCCTTTATTCCTGATCTTCCCGAACTACGCAAGATCTGATTCATGTTCCCACATGAAACATAGGCAACCCACATCAGGTTCGATCGAATGGTTTAAAAAAAAGGGAAAATGAAAAAGAGAAAAAAAAAAAGAAAAATAAAAAAGAAGAAGGAAAGAAACAAGAAAAAAAAGAGAAAAGAAAAAAAAGGAAAAAAAAAAAGAAAGAGTGTTTATTCTAACATGGTTATTGTTTTGAAATAAAAGTTAGTCAAAAGTGGTCGATTTGTTGGTTTGCAATGGCGAGTCACAAGAAAAATCCAAGATCTCTCGGAAATAAAAGTATCTTCTCAATCAAGGGGATAAGCACCATTGTTGGTTATCCTAAAAAGGCAAGTAGGCAAGTTGGCGGTGAAAAATTAAAAATGGAGGCAAATGTGGGGTTGGCTTTACCAGATTTGAGCAATAGGACATGGGCTGCTAGGATGATCCTCAAAAATTTGAATGTTGAATCCAAAGCAATCAAAATGGTAAAATGTCGTAGTAATGCTGATGTGCGAATGTGTGGCTAAGATGTTGCTTAGTAACTGGAAAGTCACTCCTCGTTTAGCATGATAGCTTATTTTGTCATTTTTTCTTCTTCTTTTGTGTTATCGGACCCTGCTATTCTTTATTCAATAAAAAGCAGTCAGTCATTTTGTGTCCATTTTGTGCATACTTCTGTTTATGCTAGTTTTTGGTGACATGACATGTGTGAGGAAGTTTTGGCCAGATCTTAAAAAATTTATTTAGTCTTGAATTGGATAAGTGAGAAAGAGACACTTTTGAAGATGAATAGAGACATGAAACAATTGGAAAAAAAGCATGAGCCCAGTTTACATGAAACCAAAGCAGTCATGCTCATAGAAGTTAAGGATCTCTACTTTCTGAATTATTTGAGAAGATCGGGCTTAAGGATGATCGGACGGGTTGAAGTTTGTTTAGAACTAAGAGATAGAAGGTGTTTTTCAAAAGATAGTCTATTCCAGACAACTTAAAATGGATTAGTTAGTAGCAAAATGCATCTTCTTCATCAAGACAAAATTCAAGAAAAGTCACCTGAAATGACAAGGGGCATTCACTGCAAGGAAAGTATTGCTCATACAGCCTTACACTGAAAAAGACCCAGAAAGCAACAGGTCCATCAATGTCGTGATTGTGAAAGATACTATGTTTGGCGTTCTCGAGGTTGGGAGGCCCTTTTTCTGCTACCCAAACCCTTTATACCCTTTGTTACCCTTTTGAGCCTGTGTTATTTTCTTTGACCACCCTCTTTTGGAATCAAGTTTAGAGTCAAGAAAAAAAATGAAAAAAAGAAAAAAAATAAAAAAATAAAAGAAAAGTCCATGCCACATGAGTACAAACTAGGGCAGCTTTTAGAAAGTTCAAGTGAAAAAACAAAAGAGAATAAAAGAATTATCAAAGGTCCATGCCCTCAAAAAATAGAAGTTGGGGCAATTTGTTTTGAAAACAAAAGAAACAAAAAAGATAGAAAAAAAAAAGAAAAAAAAAACAGAAAGAAAAATGAAAAAAAATAGTTAGGTCATATGTTTGAAGTACGTTCGACCTGATTCCTTAAAAAATAAGGATACGTAGGCAGCCTCACGGTTCGGTCCAACCAAATAAGAATTCAGAAAAGAAAAAAAATCCAAAAATCCCCAATAGCTAAAACGGGGTAAAGGTTTTATTTCACTTTCGAAAAAGTCGATTCCAAGAGTTGTAAGTCTACAACCCCTCAGTTTGAGTCTACTTTGAGCCTTCATGCCGACTTTTTTTTCCAATCCTATCCAAAATCCTTCCAAATAAAGACCTCCCGATATGCATTCAAGAAACGCCAAGAGAAGCATGCAATGAGCAACAATTTTCACGCAACATAAAACATTGTCAAGCTGCTCGCACAAGAAAGCAAAAGAGAAAGAAAAATAAAGAAAAAGAAAATGAGAGAGTCTTACTAGTGAAAACCCTCACGGGCACTATAAGGCGACGGTAAGAAGAGATGAATAAATGAGAGAGACTTGTTGGTGAAAACTCCTCGGGGCACCACTAGTCGAAAGTGAGCCATAAAGCTGGTCCGAAGAATTGGCATAAACAAACTCGACTTCAAAGGTCATAAGAATAGTAAAAGAGAAGAGTGAATTAGTTTGATAGATCGGTCGTTAAGTCCAAAATGCATGTCATGATCATTGAGGCTAGTTATTGGAAAAAAAAAAAAAAGAAAAGAAAAAAAACTCTTCCTTCTGTCCTTCCGACAGGGGCATTTCTTGTTGATACTTGTTTCTTTGCATCATTGTGTCCTTCACTTTGAGTCAGTCCTTCTCAAAACAAGCAAGAAAAGATTTCAAAAGCTGCTACCAGCTTTTTATTTGAATAAAGTGAATTTGGCCAGCACACTCAGTTATTACTACCAACATGCTTTGAGGATTCATGCAAAGGTTTCCACAAAAGACTCTTGTCAGCCTACTTGGCGCAAGCAAAGATAACTGGTGATTCTCTCTAGCAGACAAATTGCTCAAAAGCAGGAAGTCATTCAAGATATCGGCAAAGGTCACCTAAGCAAAGATCTCCAATTGGGATAAGGCTGTTTGAGTTGCAAATACAAATAGTACTGGTGTGAAAGAATTAGGGTTGATGCAGAGCAAAAGTTTCTTGAAACCGACTCAAGCTGATTGAGCAGAAGCCAAGGTGCCCAATACTCAAGGCCACAAACTGACCACCATTTTTAAAACTGACAATTTTTTTTCTTTGTGTGAAACAGGAACAAAGCAGTGCAAGGAAAATGGTTCAAAAAAAGAAAAAGAAAAAAAGAGAAAAAGAAGAAGAGAAGAGCCGACAAAGGGAAGTTTTTCAAATCTTTGCCTTTATTTGTCTTGCTATTGTGCATAAAATCTTGTCATTGATTTCACATTTTTCCTCCTAGAATAAAAAGTCCTAGTCTGATGGATTTTCCTCCCAAAAGAAATCTTAGTCTGATGAAACTTGCTCCTAAGATAAGAAAAATGGACCTAGTCTGATGAAGCTTCTCCTAGGATCAAAATCTTAGTCTGATGAATCTTTCTCCTAAGATAGAAGAGCTAGTCCGATTAATTTTCTTCTAGGATATAAATCTTAGTCTGATGAATATTTTTCCTAAGATAGAAGACCTAGTCAGATGAATTTTCTCCTAGGATCAAAATCTTAGTCTGATGAATCTTTCTCCTAAGATAGAAAACCTAGTCAGATGAACTTTCTCCTAGGATAGAAATCTTAGTCTGAAAATCTTTCTCCTAAGATAACAAAAAAAAACCTAGTCTGATGAATTTTCTCCTAGGATAGAAATCTTAGTCTGATGAATCTTTCTCCTAAGATACCAAAAAAGAAAAAAAAAGAAAAGAGACCTAGTCTGATGAATTTTCTCCTTGGATCGAAATCTTAGTCTGATGAATCTTTCTCCTAATATACAAAAACAAATCTTAGTCTGATGAATTTTTCTCCTAAGATAGAAGACCTAGTCTGATGAACTTTCTCCTAGGATAAAAACCTTAGTCTGATGAATCTTTCTCCTAAGATAGAAAACCTAGTTTGACGAATTTTCTCCTAGGATATTTTGAAAAAAAAAGGAAGTCTGGATTTAAAAAAAAGGAGTCATTTGTTTAGTTTTCTTAAGATTATCAATGTTTAGTTTTCCTGAAATCAGGGGCCCCGCCTGGAGAGTAGGGTTAGTCTTTACTTTAGTCAAGCTTAGTTTATAGTTTTCCTAGTCTATTCTTTAGTTTACTCTCATCATTTCATCAATAGTACAAGTGGTTTACAATTTTGCTAACAACTCACAAATCTTCCTAGTGCAAACTGGGGCAGAAAAATTTCTTTTATTTTGTTTATTTTGTAGTAATCAGGCGCCCACCTGGAGAACAAGGGAAGACAACTCAAGTTTCAAAGGAAAGCAGTTTCGAAGGAAGACAACTCAAGTTTCAAGGGAAAGCAGTTTCGAAGGAAGACAACTCAAGTTTCAAGGGAAAGCAGTTTCGAAGGAAGACAGTTCAAGTTTCAAGGAAAAGCAGTTTCGAAGGAAGACAGTTCAAGTTTCAAGGGAAAATGGTTCAAGGTACAAGGGAAAACAGTGTCAAGTAACAAGAGAAGACGGTTCAAGTTCAGCAATCAGGCGCTCACCTGGAAAAAAAGGAATTCAATTCAGAATGCAATTCAGGTCAGCAACAAAAGAAGCTCGCGTCAAGAATGCAAGTCAGCAATCCGAGATGATCAACAGAAGTTTGTCACAATCTAGAATAAAAAGAAAAAAACAAACAAAAAGAAAGACAAGAAATGAATTCAAATGTAGAAGTTAATGAAAGATGTGAGCTGCTCAAGACAGGGCTGAGGTCACAGGCTCTGCAGCCCCGTCTTGGTTTAAAAAGCTGAAGAAGATTGAACCAACACCTGCGACTAACAAGCATCAAGATTTAGATCAGGGTCCGCATGAAGAACCAACCAAGACTCAAGATCAAGCTTCAGAAGACTCATAGATAGGAATCTTGTAACTCGTAGCTGATAGGATTAGTTAGTCTTTTTCATGTTTGATTTTGATGTAATAACAGGACCGCGAACCGGAACCTCGACGGAACAGCACCTCACTCGACTCTCGAACTCATCACTCCATCATCCTTTCTGAACTACACGTGACCTGATTCCTTTATAGCCAAGGATATGTAAACAGCTCAGATACCAGGGCTCGGTCACATTCTCCTTTCTTTTAGCTTTTGACATCTCTAAATAAGGGTCGGGTCAAAAAACCTGTCTAGTCGTTCTTTGTCTGAAGATACTTCGTATTTCCAGTCAAAGAGGGGCAGCTGTAGACATGTGATTTTTGACCCTCCCCAAGATTTTTCATATTTTAGCACGTAAATATTTAATTTAGGCCTAATATAGCTATTTCAACTAATTTTTACTCTTTTACTTTATTTTATTACAAAAAAAATGAAAATTACAAAAACTAGTTTCGTTAAGGTTTTGTAGTCATTTTTAATCTTGAAAAATACAAAAAAAAAATAGTTTATTTTAATGGTCAGTCTTATTTTAATAGTTTATTTTACTTAAGTAGGATTAATTAATAAATAAGGTCGCATTATAATCTCGTTCGCGGGAAAAAATAAAGCTTGGGCTCGAACAACCCATTTTTAGGCCTAATTTTGGACCTAACCCAAAATTCCCAAGCCCATAATTCCTAGGCTCATACCCCTAACCTAATGTTTACCCCTATATAATAGTACCTAATCCCTAAATTGAGGGACACTCTACAAAAAATCTCAATCAGTCGTTTGGACCTTGAAAGATCCCCCCCCCAACTTGAACATCTTCTTCTTCAAGAAGATAACCAAAAATTCGACCTCATCCAATTCCAGCCGCTAGATCTTCTCCAAAATCCAAATGCAGCTTGAATAACCATCCTTCCATTTAGTCTCTGTCAAGAACTATGTCGTCAACCTTCAATGAAGTGAGGCTAAAAAAAACTGAACTTTTCTTTTATTCTGAAGACTAAGCTCCTAACTCTTTTACGCCATTAAAGCCGAAAATCTATGGTTTTGACTTTTCAGTTAATTTGCCTACCTACATTGTAGTTGCGCTTCACTAAACAAAGTTCAATTTCTGGGTTACCTTGAGCCTCATTTTTGCTGCTGGAGTTTCGTTGGTCTGAGTCCATTTTGGAGCTCGTTTGTGAGATTTGTTCGGAGCTAGGTATTGAAGTTTTGAGGTCGTTAAGGTCCGGTCCATCGAGGTCGTTGTTGAGGTTTTGGCCAATTAGTTTTACTCGGTTTGAATGCCCCTGTTTCGGTTTCTTTTGGTTCTGTTCAAATTGTTGATGTCGAATGGCTTAGCCCCTTGTAATTTCAACTCAACTCATTTATACAAAAGGATTTGTGTTTGAAATATCTTAGATGGACATTGAATGATACAAGTCATGGTTTAAGGAAGGCTTCAGTCCTTGCATTGCAAAATCTTTACGAGGAGGATGATAATGTTCTATCTCTTGGCTTTATCACAGAGAAGATTTATAAAAGAATGATCGAGCTTGCTGATGATGTTGATATTTTCGTGGCAGTATTTGCTATGGGACTTGTGAAACAACTGACAAGGTAACGTTAATTCTAGACTTTGGGGAAAGATTTTGCTTTTTTATCAATTTGTTAGGTGACAGGATTAAGTTACAATTTTGGGTTCCATAACTCTTGGCCTTTACAATAATCTCAAAATTAGTTTAGGAAAATAATTTGAATGTCGTAGTTTGCTTTAGGCACGTAATTAAAATTATTACAACTACGGGTACGGTTCCCGTGACGTAGTTGTGATACCTAATTTCCTTAAACTCGGGTGTGCATTTATGTGACCCATATCCAAATCCCAACAACGTTAAATAAAATGTGTCATGGACCGCGGGTGCATTTATGTGACGTGGTTCAAGACGTGTTTTAGATGACGTTGAATATTTCTAAAAATGATAAATAAAAGCGATTTTAAAGTTAAAAAAGTGTACCATAGGCTAAAACATGTATTAAAATCAGATAATAAGCCAATTGTAACAGTTAAGCGACCGTGCTAAAACCACGAAACTCAGGAATGCCTAATACCTTCTACCGGGTTAACAGAATTCCTTACCCGGATTTCTGTGTTCGCAGACTGTAATACAGAGTCAATCTTTTCCTCAATTCGGGATTTGAACCGGTGACTTGGGACACCATAAAATTATCCCAAGTGGCGACTCTGAATTTAATAAATAAATAATCTTGTTTCGATTGTCACTTTAAGTTGGAAAAAACTCTCATATACTCCTTCCGGAGGTGTAGGTAAAAAGGAGGTGTGACAAAGAAGAAGTCACAAGGGAGCTTGATGCAAAAGTCATTCGAGTCACGCGGTATCCCACGTGGTTAGCCAACGTTGTGCCTGTTCCAAAGAAAGATGGTAAGACCAGAGTATGTGTTGATTACCGGGATCTCAACAAGGCAAGTCCGAAGGACAACTTCCTACTGGCAAATATCCACATTTTGATTGATAATTGTGCCAAGCATGAGATTGGGTCTTTTGTGAATTGCTATACGGGGTATCATCAGATTTTAATGGACGAGGAAGATGCGGAAAAGACGGCATTCATCACGCCATGGGGAACATACTACTATCGGGTCATGCCTTTTGGTTTGTAAAATGCTGGGGCAACTTACATGAGGGCAATAACAACCATATTCCATGACATGATACACAAGGAGATTAAGGTTTACGTGGATGATGTGATCATAAAGTCCAGGAAGCAGTCTGACCAGGTCAAAGATTTGAGAAAGTTTTCCCAAAGGCTCCGCAGGTACAATCTTAAGCTTAATCCTGTAAAGTGCGCATTTGGTGTTCCATCGGGGAAATTGTTGGCATTCATAGTTAGTCAGCGGGGCATTGAATTGGATCCATCAAAAATTAAAGCTATCCACGAATTGCCACCGCCAAAGAATAAGATCGAAGTGATGAGTCTGTTAGGGAGGCTGAACTACATCAGTAGGTTTATTGCTCAGCTCACTAAAACTTGTGAGCCCATCTTTAAGCTGCTAAAGAAGGATGTTGCGGTCAAATGGAATGATGAGTTCTAGGAAGCATTTGATAAGATCCAAGAGTATTTGTCGAACCCACCTGTAACAGAACCTGGAAGTGTTGATACCCAATTTTTCCCTGTGTAATTTTTAATATGCAAAATACTTTCAAAATAGCATATGTACACATATATAAGTATGTCCAATTATTTTATTATTATTTTCTTAATTTTTAACGATTTTTAAACCAATTTATTCCCCTATTTTATTCATAAAAACCAATAATATTTCCAGAATTATTATTTTGGTAATTCATTTATTGGATTCTCATATTTATACCAAAATATAGCTAAACTAATATTTGTACATTTTTACAAATTTATTTAGTATTTTTAAAGATAAATTGTATATAATTGCAATATTAGCCTCTTTTAGATTTAATTGCGTTTATATCTATAAAAATTATTCCAGTATTTTTAATTTGATAATTATATGTTATAAATCATTTTAGTACTCTTAATTTATTTTCAGAATTTAATTTGCTATTTTTTATGAAATAAATCGAAAAAATTGGCTATTTAAAAACTAGCCCAATTACCTTTCAATTATAGCCTAATTTGAACCCCAATTTTACCCCGACCCAATTCCCTTCAAATCCGACTCTTCACCCGTTTAAATGACCTACCCGGACTCCCACCTAATCCCAGCCGTTGACCATATAGATCAACGACTCTCATTACTCCCTTCCTTTTTTAACCCAAACGACCCCTTCACCCTAATCCATTTCTCACAATACGCCGCCTCTGAATCCCCCTCCTCTCTCAAATCCTCTCTACAACAACATCAAACCCTAGCCGCTGCCACCTTAATCTACCCTAATCCATGGCTCTCCAGGATCATCTAAGACCTGTATCAGCCTCTCATGGCTTCTATGTGTTCGTTTCTGTTGTCTCATGACCAGATTCTAAAGGGGCTTGGTCCAGTCCTTCCTCGATGACTATTCTCCGGTCGTCTCTGACCTTTCTCCGGCCAGCCATGGCCATTCGAGTCAGACCTTTGACTCTCCTGTTTAGATCGATGGCTTTCAAGGCCTTTCTCGTCACTTAGGGTTCTTCTAAAACCCTAATCTCAAAGATCTTCTCGACTTCTTTCAGGTTCACTTTAGATCTATGCTTGCTATGAGTTTTTAAATGCCTTCTCAAAGCTTCTTTAATTTTGCTTTCAGAAAAAAAAAGACTCTTCATCTTTTTCCGATTAGGGTTTTCTTTCAAGTTCTTCTTTTCAAAATCTTTTCTGAGTTTAGCATGATAAAAACCCTAATTTCTTTTGGGGTTTCTGAGACTATTTGTTAAGTGTTTGTTTGATTTACTTGTTTATCATCTCTAGACTCGATGGGTGATAAAAACCCTAATTTCTTTGGGTTCGTTCGAGTTTCTGAGACTATTTGCTAAATATTGTCTGATTTATTTGTTCATCATCTTTAAACTCGATCGATGTTGAAACCCTAATTTCTTTTGGGGTCTATTTGAGTTTCTGAAACTGCTTGTGCGATTTATTTGTTTATCATCTTCTAAGCTTGAATGTTATTAAGGAAAAACCTATGTCTTTGGGTTTGAAATTGCTCGTTGGAATACCTGACTTGATTTGAAGTTCCTTTGTTTCAGCATCTCTTTTCTTTATGTGATTCCTTTGATTCTAGGTTCTTACTATCTTTGAAACTCGATAATGCTTTTCAGAAGGGTTTTCGCACTTAACCCTTTGCATGATCCTTTTTTTTCTTTTCTCTATACTACTGATTCAATGAAACTTGACCTACATGACTATCATGTTTCGAATGTTTGTTGTCTACTAACTTTGTGCTACTATTGCATGTTATTTCTTTTGCCAATAGTTTGGTCTCGCATGTCCATTGTTTGTGCACTCTATTTATATGCACATGCCCCTTCTTTGATTGATTCTCAATTTTGGGACTGATTTCAAAACTCCTTTTTTGTGAACTCTAATTTTACTCGCTTGTTAAAGTGATTGATCCCTTTCCTTACTTATTGCCTTGCTGAATCTTTTCCCCATAACAAGTGTATGTCTGTACTTGGACTCTATTGTGTACTCAATGTTTTACTACTTTCTTTTATGGTTATTACCAGTCGGCCTACAAACTGATTTTCTTTCCTTCTTTTAAACCTGTTAGCCCCGTTAAAAAAGTGATTCCTCAATTAAAGGGAAATCACTTGTTTTATTGATTCTGATTGCTGATTACTTCCATATGTGGATTTATTGCCTTATTTCTTACATGCTTTCAAAACTATAAATACCCACCTTCTCTTCTTTCAAAATACACGAACACAAGGCATAAAACACTTGAGTTCAAACACACATTCCACTAAAATCTCTCTCTTTTCTCTGTTGCTATTTATATTGCTGCCTTACCTAGCCAGTTGAAAGCCAAGGCTAGGATGTGGGAAGCTTGCTTATTTTTCTCTGCATTTGCATCTTACCGGTATGTTCTAATTAAGCTTCTGCGCCAACAACAACATGTTTCTTTACTGTCTTTTCCATCCTTGTTTGTCTCATGTTTGTATTTAACCAAGTTCCATTATTAAACATGATGTAATCTACCCCTTCCTGTTCTGAGTTAATGCTTCTGTCCATTACTTATTATGACTTATGAATCCTAAATCCCCATCCCCAAGGTGTTTGGTATCTGTGGTTGGTTTGGGGCATGGCAGCATTGGACATTGTTGTGTATGACCCAAACCTGATCCCCCTGGGATCATAACCTCCATGTCTCCTCTAGATGTTGTGTGTTCTGATTAGTTTATAGGCATGTCAGCACTTCTATTATTGTGCATGCCCAAAGTTGATCCATGCCTAAGTACATGGGCTCCTTGCAATGGATTTCCAACCCCTAGACCCCTTTGTATGAAGTTATTAACTTAGTGTGTTACTAATTATTGTCTCCCTATCACCCTTTACCCCTCTCCTTTATCCCCTCAGTTTTAAGACTTTGTTCCTGCACTTTCACTATCTTCTTAGACTTAGGTTCTACCCCACTTGTGTGAGCCTTGCCTTGGGACCCATGATCTCCCTCTGAACTTGTACACATAAGGCTAGCACTTCCACACTGCACTCACCCCAATCTGGTTCTATGAACTTGGGTGTAAGCACTGCCCGGGGTCCTTTGAGACCCTTAGGGAACTCTGACACACCTAGGTCTGAGAAAGGCTTTGAATCAATGGCATTTGAGGTGGTTTATTCCATAACTCAGAGAGGAAGTCAAGAATCAAGCTTTCTCTGGTTGTAACTTTTCTTTTGTACTTTTCTGATGTAATTCATTATCCAGTCTGTAATATTTTGTAATAAACATTAGGGTTGGCTAGTGAAAAGGGATGGGTAATTATGCATGCTTGAGGGTAGAAATCATGGCTATAGGATCTGCTGTTTAAATTCTACATGTTTTGAGTTCTGCATTTTAGAAATCATGCCTATAGGATCCGTTTGTTTAAATTATGCATTTGTAATTTTGCACGTTAGAGACCATGTCTATAAGACATGTTTTCATTAAATTTCTGCATGTTCTGTATCTAGAGAGTATGCCTATAGGAGTTGCTTAAATTCTGCATATTATGGTCATATTTAGATACCATGTTCCTAGGATCTAAATGGTTAAAATCAGATATCGTGTTCATAAGGTTAAGAATCAGTACCCCTTTTAGAAATCATGTCTATAGAAATAAAATGAGCAGTATTAGACATCATGCCTATAGGATCTGCAATCAATTTAAAATTCAGTCTATTCTGAACCAGTTTTAAACAACCTTCCTTCTTTATCTAACGAGCTTTAGAAAGCATGTCTATAGGATCTCAATCGTTCGTTTTAAAACTATTACTATTTTTCCACTTTCTGAATCAGCAATAGATATCATTTCACCCAAACGCTTAGGCAAGCCATAGGTAATGATAACAATAAAAATTGAATCCGCTTTTGGTAAATGTTACAACCGGCAGACAGGCCTGATTCGGACTTCTTATCTGAGTTATGTAATATGCTAATCTGCTTCAATAATTAACCCCCCTCGCCTTTAGTATTTTAATCAGACCTTAAAAGTATGTGCAAGTCATGTTATTTATGTGTTTTGTTTGAGGAGGTATGCATGAGCCTTTATCTGTTTACATGCTTTACCCAACATGCAGTATTATATATTTTGTATGTTGCCTTAGATTTTTTATCTTTTGAAACCAAAATCAGCCTAATATCCCTCCTCTTTAGGAATAGCAGTCCTAAACTCCTCCGGGACTGATAGGAATAGGATGGGTAATAGCATGCAATAGTGATCGAGACCAATCTACGTTTTAATACCTCAACGGGACGGGAAGGGTAGATATGGATATGATAACATGTGCGCTATTACCACGTGTATCCCCTCTTTTGAGGAGTGTCATACCGGGTATCGCATTGATGTGATCCATATTAAATATAAACCTAGGACTCCCTTTCCCTTTATTTGCAAACTTCTTTTCAAAAGCTCTTCTTTTAATTGCTTTCTCTTATGTGTTTAAATTTAAATCCCCCAATATTTGAGCTCATACTTGTCTATTTGCTAAATTGCACAAATTCACAATCAATTGTCTAACTGGGAACCACACAAGTGGATCCTGAGGGGTGCTTAACACCTTCCTCTTAGGATAATTTCAAGCCCTTACCCTATCTCTGGTTGTTTAAATAACTTAGAATTGAACCCTCTAGGTGTCCTAATGCACCTTAAATCATTAGGTGGCGACTCTTCAAATGCAAACCCAGTAAGGAACAAGTTGTCCCATACCAAATGTCACAAACCCGATCTCCCGATTGCATAAGAGGGAAAAAAGGGGGCGCGACAGTATGGCGACTCTGCTGGGGATATTTAGGCTTTTACCATTTTAGACTGTTATTGTGAATTTATACCTCTTTATGTGCAATTACTTGTTTAATTCCTTTAAGCATTCAATTTCCTTTTCAACTGCAAAACTGACTTGTTTTCTTTGTTTCTTTCCTTTATCATTGCTTTAAATTATGAAACTATTATATTTACTGCTTTCTTAATGTGCAAATACATGTCAACATACTTTCAATTATTGCATAACCATGCTCAACATCATACTCCACTCGTTCCAAACAAAATACCATAGCAACACTTATAATGAGTGGTTGTGCTCTTCATATATTATCACCCCCTAAATACAGAAAGGCATATTTGCGGTAAAACCAGTCGATCAGCGGTGCAGTTGACAGTTCCGTGCCTTCCCCATTAAGTTGTCCGCTCAAGGGTACCATTCTAAAACCCCATAGAAACCTTACTATGTTAAATTGTGCATACATCATGGTCAAACCTAGTCGGGTCAGTTATGTTGTCCACATAATGATCCTTTAAGATAGCCTTGACCAAAGTCCACTAGATTTCCTTGAACCCAAACAGACGTCACCATGTTCTGTGCATTTATTTGGAGAACTAAATGCTTCATGCTAATTGTTGGTATTAAATAGTCGAGTCTGGTGGAGGTAAGGGCCTAACCTTATTTGTCTTACAGAAATGAGGCATGAAATCCCTAGATTCGGCATGGTTACCAACATCTACCCAAGACTACTAAGCTGGTGGGAGGATATTCACTCTAGTGATCAAACGCTTGTCCGAAAATATTTGGGGAATCTACCTTCTCTCCTGGAGATCCAACCCAACAACAAGATCATAGAAGCTGCTACTTTGTTCTGGGATTGTGAGAGGGTCGTATTCCGCTTCGGGGACATTGAAATGACACCCTTGCTAAAAGAGATAGGAGGATTGGTCGGTATAGCGTGGGAAACTCCGGGTTTGTTAATGCCTGAGAACCGCAAGGGCAGGGGCTTCCTCAAAATGATGGGTTTGAAGAAGAATCCAGAGCTGACATATGTGAAAGAATCCTACATCCCCTTTGACTATTTGTATGAGAGGTACGGTCATAATAAATCCTACCGTACCTATCCTGACGAGTTTGCCATCACATCATTAGGGCACATTCATCGAAGGGTCTTTGTATTCATGTTTTGTTTCCTGGGGCTGATCGTGTTTCCAATGAAGAAAGCAAGAATCCACACCAAGCTGGTTATGGTAACTAAGACTTAAATGGAAGGGATCGGTGGGCAGCCATTTAGCATTGTGCCCATGATCATTTTCGACATATATCGAGCCTTGGAGAAGTGCCAACAAGGAGCAAAACACTTCGAAGGCTGCAATTTATTACTTCAACTCTGGCTCGTGGAACATCTCCAAAGAGGTGAATACCGACAAGAGATTCAGCGGAAGGACTGGGATGATCATATCGCTTTCCATCATCCGAGGTGAATGAATTACATGCCCAATATGTTTGCTCAGCCAGAAGATGCCAAAGGATGGGTAGAGCTATTTGATAATCTAACTGAGGAACAGGTACAATGGATGTTCGAATGGTTTCTAACCGAGGAGTTTATCGCCCGATCCCGAGACGCACCTTTCCTGATATTGATTGGGCTGAGAGGAACATACCCTTACGTCCCTCTCCGAGTTATGAGACAAGCTGGTAGGAAGTAGGTTATACCCAGGGTCGACAAAATGAGTCATTTTCGGGCTGATTTCCATAATGATGATAGTCTTACAAGTGCCAAGCTCAGCATATGTGGCACTGCAAGATCATAATGGGGAGGGATACCATCGAGTCAGACAGGTATCATGCTGGTTGCACTTCTTTCTATTCAGGTTGGTTAGAAGACAATCATGATGGTCTGGGCCAGCCAGGGTTTGCTCGAGGTCACAGGATCATAGATGAAAGGGTCGAGGCACAGGTCAAATACAACCAACTGCACAAAAGAATACGTGAGTGCAAGAGTGAACACCGCGAAATACAATAGTCCAACCAGAAACTAATTGAGGAATGGAAGGACATGGTTGTCAGTGCCAACAAGCGACTGGGATACTTGGAGCGGGGCATAGTGGAATTGGAAAGAAAGTTTCTCAAGAGGGTCGAAGACTGCCAAATGCTGAAGGAATCGAAGGCGGACATCTAGCCAGGGCCTACCTATTACTGGGACTTCGTGAGTTGGGAAAGTTGTTCGACGGAGCCAAGGATGTTGAATCTAGGGAAGGTCCTTCTGGGACCAAGTAGATAGGAGTTTTTCTTTTCACTTTATAAAATGTAATAAGGCCAATGGCCATTAGTGATTTTCATTTCGTGTTTACTTAGTGTCAGTTTGGGATTCGTCTATCTTTATCAATAAAATGAGGCATTTAGCATCCTAAGTTCTCCAAATCAATTTGTTGCTAGGCCTACCTCGGGCACAAAGAGGTTCCAAATTAGGACACGTTTTACATTCCGCACTATGTGTTTAAATATTGCAACGCTTTGTATAACCCTCACTAACTTGGTTACCTTTTTGTTTTTACTTTTTGTTGTATTATTCCCCTTCCCAAAGGTTAGTTCGTGCACTCTGGCAACAACATCCTATTCCACGAGATCGAAGGGCCCTCCACCCACTCCTCCTCTTAGTCCTGTCAAAAACAAGAACAAAAGGGAGATGGAAGATTTGAACAACGTAAGAAAGGAGAACTCAATTGAAAGGGTAGAGGTCACTCATGGTCATGGTACTCAGGTTCCTAAGGAAAATGCATCCCAACTCGAACAAAAACTGTTGAAATTCCAAGAAGAACTTGATCAGGTTCGGAATCTGGCAAGTCTGTCATTTTCCCTCATCACTCCAGATATCAATTTCCCAAATGCTCAGAACCCTATACCTCCACAGAATATCCCAAAGCAACAGAACCATCCGGCTCCTCACCATCACTGCAACACCTGTCATACCTCAAACAACACCCCGTTACTCATACTAGAACTCCAAAACTCCACATGTGACCACTTTCACACCCACCATAACATCTCTATCTATGTGGAGACCGTGCCACACTCTACCCAACCCATCTCAAGCACACCCGAGTCTGATGATAAGGACTTGCTCATCAGGAACCTGGCCAAAGAACTTAAGAAATTGACTAGTCGTATTCAAGGCATCGAAGGAAGCAAGGGAATTGAAGGGTTGAACTATGAAGATCTTTGGATACAGCCCGACATCGAACTGCCTGAAGGGTACAAACCTCCGAAGTTCGAAATGTTTGATGGTACAGGGGATCCAAGGGTCCATTTGAGAACGTACTATGACAAGTTGGTTGGAGTAGGGAAAGACGAGAGAATCCTCATGAAGCTTTTCATGAGGAGTTTGAAGGGAGATGCTTTGTCTTGGTACATTATCCAAGATCCAAATAAGTGGTCAAACTGGGTAGGCATGGTGTCCGACTTTATGGACAGGTTCGGGTTTAACACAGAGAATGCTCCGGACGTGTTCTATATTCAGAATCTAAAGAAGAAGCCAACAGAAACATTTCGCAAGTATGCTACTCGCTGGAGGTCCGAAGCTACTAAGGTCATACCTTCCTTAGAAGAGGAACAGATGAACAAATTCTTTGTCTGGGCTCAGGACCCGCAGTATTATGAAAGATTAATGATGATTGAGAGCCACAAATTTTCCGATGTTATCAAGCTGGTTGAAAGGATTGAAGAGGGCATCAAAAGCGGTATGGTTACAAACTTAGAGGCCTTGCAGTCCGGTGGTGTGTCCAAGAAAAGGGACGTGGGGGCCGTAATGGTTGACAGAGAACCAAATCTCCTATCAAATACCAAACTTACCCAATACCTCCACTCACATATCAACCAACTCCGAACTACCAAGCACCATCACCGGCATACCAAGCTCTACCACCCACTTATCAATCACCTCCGTCTCCCACATACCAGCCCACTTTGCCCAGATATTCCCAGCCCGCACATGTCTACCAAACCTACAATACTCAACCATCCCACTATAAATCACCTCCTGCATGCCAAAATTTCCCTAAACCTCGACCAAATTTTGATCACAGAACCCCAAAACAATATACAGCCATTGCTGAACCTATTGACTAGTTGTATGAGAGACTCAAAACTGCTGGTTATGTTACCCCCATCCCTGCTGCAACACCTGAGAACCCTTCCCAGTGGGTTAACCTAAACAAATATTTTGCCTACCACTCCGGCATGAAGGGGCATACCATCGATGAATGTCGTTCTTTGAAAGATAAAATCCAGTGTTTGATCGATACCAAGATTATTGTGGCAAAAGAACTCGCTCTGAATGTCCGCAATAACCCCTTGCCAGACATAAGGGTGGAGGCGTTCGCATGATTGAAATAGAGGATGATTGGGATCCCGAGGGATCAATTGGGTTGATCGTGGAAGGAGATGACCCAAAGAAGCCAATAGTTACTCTTAATCCGATCATAGTCCAGATTTAGCCATCTGGGGATGGTGAGGTAAATATGTCTGTGTCGCTTGAATTTGAAGCAACGTCATCCACAAAGACACTAGCGCCAATTGAGGTTGAATTTGTGTCTTTGGTAAATGCACCCACACCATTTGAAGTTGCAGTCTTGCCGCCCAAGGCACATGCTCCGTTCGGAGTAAGGATAGCCACGCCGATCCCAGTGGCGATGTCGACCATGACACCATTCCATACAAAGGCTATACCCTGGGACTATATAGCCGAGGCAAGGAGGAAAGGCAAGGTCAGGTTCGAAGAGACTGTTGCCGCACAGGGTATGACGAGAACTGGTAGAATTTATACCCCGGAACACCTAGCTGAGTCAAAAAAGCAGGGCCCCAACCGGCCACCCTTTATTGAGATAGGTCCAGACGATCTTTGGAGAAATATATAAGCCAAGGAATACTCGGTCATCGACTGGTTGAACAAAACACCAGTGCAAATCTCTATTCTTGCTTTACTACAAAACTCATAGGCACACAAAAATGCTCTGCTAAGGGTACTAAGTGAGGCATATATACCAAGCAACATAACTGGCGGAGAAATGGCTAACATGGTAGGACAAGTATTGGAGAGCCATAAGATCACTTTTCATGAGGACGAGCTACCACCTGAAGGGTTGGGACACAACAAAGCACTGCACATCACTGTGCAATGCGAGGACTACTTCATCACCAGGATCCTGATAGACGAGAGTTCCAGTCTCAACATTTGTCCACTAGTAACACTCAAGAAGTTGGGTAAGGGACTGCACGAGACAAAGGACGGAGCCATCAATGTGAAAGCTTTTGATGGTTCTCAAAGGTCCACCATTGGGGAGATTAGTCTATGCTTGCAAATGGGACCAACCTGGTTCGATGTTGATTTCCAGGTAATAGATGTGGCAGCATCTTACAATCTATCGTTGGGACAGCCATGGATCTATGCTTCTAGGGCCGCAACGTCAACACTACATCAGGCCGTAAATTTCGAATGGAACCACCAGGAGGTGATTATTCACGGCGATGGGAGCAACCCTATATACAGTCGCCAGACCATTCCGGCAATCGAAGCGAGAAGGAAGCTAGGCGGAGAGACTTACCATCACATTGAACGGGTAAATGCTATTGACAAAGATAAGTGGTGGGATAACAAGATTGAGAGTATACTGAATTGGAATGGGTACGAACCTGGCAAGGGGCTCGGCAAGAACCTCCAAGGAATCGCTAAGCCCATAAAACTCAAAAAACATGGCACTACTTTCAGTCTGGGATATGAGTACACCTGGGAAGAATTCAACAACTGGTTACCACCATGGAGCGGTCCTTACTATCCATTGGAGCAGCCAATGCCACATCTGGAGCAGACCTTCCAATCGGCCGGCATTATTTATGGGTCAGACGAAGAAGAAGCACTGTCCGCGGTGAATAACTTGTTCCTGGAAGACAATGACATGGATTGTTGTATTTTTCTCGAGGAGGACGGGGAGGAAGGCTCTTCCATATAGGCCGTAAGCAGAGGGTCACGCCTCAATAACTGGACCATCAGGACAACTAGAGCCCAACAAGCCTCGGGGTAGTAAGGCTAAAACAAGCATCATGCACTATTTTATTTACTAAATGATTTTCCTTTCGCATTTGATTCCCGCAATAAGATCTCCAATGTTCAAAATGATTATGCAATTTATCAAAGCATTTTGACTTTTCTAATGAATCAACACTCATTATTATTTTTCTCTCATTACTTTACTTATACAGCATTACTATTACTTATATGGATGAACCAATGGCTGTGACATGCAATGAGATAACGCAACAAACAGACATTGATTCAGAGAACTTTGAGAACAAATCTAAGTCCAACCTAGACGAGACAGAAATTGTTAACCTGGGAGATGCAGAGAACATCAAAGAAACGTGAACCAGTGTTCACTTATCGCCGTCAGAAAAGAAGGAATACACAGAATTTCTAAGGGAATACGAGGACATATTCGCCTGGTCGTATGATGGCATGACTGGTCTAAGCACGTCTAATGTCGCTCACTAACTGCCAACCGATCTGACATGTCTGCCGGTAAAGCAAAAGCTCAGAAAGTTCAAGCTTGATATGAGTTTGAAAATCAAGGAAGAAGTCACTAAGCAAGTCAAAGATAAGGTTCTCAGGGTAGTAGAATACCCGACATGGTTATCCAATATCGTGCTAGTGCCAAAGAAGGATGGGAAGGTCAGAGTCTGTGTCGACTACTAGGATCTCAATCGGGCCAGTCCGAAAGATGAATTCCCTTTGCCGAATATACACATCCTGATTGATAATTGCACCAAGCATGAGCTACAGTCATTTGTAGATTGCTTCGCTGGTTATCATCATATCTGGATGGATGAAGAAGATGCTCGGAAAACGGCTTTCATTACGTCGTGGGGAATGTAGTATTACAAGATGATGTCGTTCAGCCTGAAGAATGCAGGGTCCACCTACATGAGGGCCATGACTACTATTTTCCATGATATGATACACAAGGAGATTGAGGTGTATGTAGATGATGTCATCATCAAGTACAAGAAGGCCACTAATCATATGGAAGATTTGAGGAAGTTCTTCAATAGATTGCTAAGGTACAACCTGAAACTGAATCCCGCGAAGTGTGCATTTGGGGTTCCTGCTGGAAAATTGCTTGGGTTTATTGTAAGTCACTGAGGAATAGAACTGGATCCATCAAAAGTCAAAGTCATCCAAGAACTACCACCTCCAAAGAACAAGAAGGATGTGATGAGTTTCTTGGGAAGACTTAACTACATCAGCTGGTTCATAGCATAGTCCACAATTATCTGTGAGCCAATCTTTAAGATGTTGAAGAAGGATGTCGCCACCAAATGGAACTGCCAAAAAGCCTTCGACAGAATAAAGGAGTACTTGTCAACACCACCAGCCTTGGTCCCGCCTAAGCCAGGTAGACCCTTATTACTCTACCTTGCAGTATTGGATGGAGCTTTCAGTTGCATTCTGGGGCAGCAATGATGAAATGGGGAGGAAGGAGCAGGCCATCTATTACCTTAGTAAGAAGTTTACCCCGTACGAGGCCCGATATTCTCTGTTATAGCGCACCTGTTATGCTTTGACTTGGGCAGCTCAGAAGCTGAGACATTACTTCTGTGCCTATACCACATATCTCATATCAAGGATGGATCCGTTGAAGTACATCTTTCAGAAGCCCATGCCCACTGGCAAGCTAGCCAAGTGTCAAATCCTGTTGAGTGATTCTGACATTGTGTACGTAACTCAGAAAGCAGTCAAGGGACAAGCACTGGCAGACCACCTTGCCGAGAATCCCGTGGATGGAGAATACGAACCCCCTGAAAACGTATTTTCCTGACGAAGAGGTATCCTTCATAGGAGAAGACATTGCAGAATCCTATGACGGTTGGAGAACGTTTTTCGATGGAGCGGCAAACTTCAAAGGAGTTGGCATAGGAGCAGTCCTAGTATCAGAAACCGGTCAGCATTATCTGGTGTCTGCCAAACTCAGGTTCCCCTACACTAACAACATGGCCGAGTACAAATCCTGCATCTTAGGGCTCAAGATGGCCATTGACATTAACATTCAAGAGTTGCTAGTGATTGGAGATTCGGACCTACTCATACATCAGGTGCTTGAAGAATGGGCAACCAAGAACTCCAAGATACTCTCGTATCTGCATCATGTACAAGAATTGAGGAAAAGGTTCACGAAGACGGAGTTCCAACATGTTCCCAGAATCCAGAATGAGTTCGTCGATGCATTAGCCGCCCTGTCATCTATGATACAACATCCAGACAAAACTTCATTGATCGCATTCCAGTAAATATCTATGATCAACCATCTTATTGTGCCCATGTTGAAGAGGAAGCAGACGGAAAGCCTTGGTTTCATGATATCAAGGAATATTTGGCAAAAGGAGAATACCAAGAACTTGCAAGTCCTACTGAGAAATGCACACTTCGGAGGTTGTCCAATAATTTCTTTCACAGTGGAGGAATCTTGTATAGGAGGACTCCTGATTTGGGATTACTAAGGTGTGTCGACGTAAAGGAAGCATCCAGGCTACTAGAGGAAATTCACGCGGGGACCTGCGGTCCACATATGAATAGTTTTGTCTTAGCAAAGAAGATACTCCGAGGTGGTTACTTTTGGATGACCATGGAAACGGACTGCATCCAGTATGTCCGAAAATGCCACCGCTGTCAAATACATGCAAACATGATAAAGGTACCTCCAAATGAGCTTAATGCAACAAGCTCATCATGGCCGTTCGCCGCTTGGGGGATGGATGTTATTGGACCAATCGAGCCCGTCGCTTCCAATGGACATAGATTTATCCTGGTAGCAATTGACTATTTCACCAAATGGGTCGAAACAGCATCTTACAGAGCAGTGACCAAGAAAGTTATGGCATACTTTGTCTGTGACCGCATTGTTTGTCGATTCAGAATTCCAAAGTCAATCATTACTGATAATGGCTCCAACCTCAACAGCGACTTGATGAAAGCTATGTGTGAAACCCTCAAGATCAAACACAATAATTCCACAGCCTATAGGCTGCAGATGAATGGAGCCTTAGAAGCCGCCAATAAGAATATCAAGAAGATATTGAAGAAAATGATAGAGAAGCATAAGCAGTGGCATGAGAAGTTATCATTTGCTTTATTAGGGTATCGCACCACCGTCTGCACTTCAACTGGGTCAACCCCCTATATGATGGTTTACGGTACAGAGGTAGTCATTCCCGCTGAGGTAGAAATTCCCTCCCTAAGGATCATGCAGGAAGCTGACTCGATGACGCAGAGTGGGTGAAAAGTCGTTATGTGCAACTAGTCCTTATAGACGAAAAAAGAATGAATGCAATTTGCTATGGTCAACTTTATCAGAACAGAATGTCCAGAGCCTTCAACAAAAGAGTCAAGCCGAGACGGTTCGCACCGGGGCAACTAGTGTTAAAGAAATTTTCCAGCATCAAGATAAAGACAAAGGGAAGTTCTCTCCCAACTTGAAGGGTCCATACATGGTTCATCGGGTTCTGATAGGAGGAGCCCTCATACTCGCAGAAATGGACGAAGAAGTTTGGCCAAACCGATCAATTCAGATGCAGTCAAGCGTTACTATGTATAATTTTCATGCTTTCCTCATCGATGTAATTGAACTACGTCTGACCTGATTCTCATTTAAGAAAGGATACGTAGGCAGCCGTATGGATTCAGTCACAATTCAATAAAAAGTTCATCCCCTCCAGTTGGAAACTAGGGCAGAATTTTGAGGGGGACCCTCAAAATTCCAAAGTAATTTCAGCCAATCGCCACAAGCAACCGTCAGAAGCGTCAACTTATCAAACTGGAGTAGAATTTTGAGGAGGACTCTCAAAATTCCATAGCAGGAGAGGTTGCAATGTCCTGAACTATGTCGCAGTCGTCGGTTCATCTAAAAATTATTTTAATTATACACTTATGTCATATTTTCACAAAATCATGCCTGTTTATTATTGAAATTGCTTTGTTTAGCAATGCTACCCCAACGATACATGTAGTATCACCAGATCAAAGCCGAGCAGGTCAAGCAGAGCCAGCTAGGATATGAACTAACCTCCCCCCCCCTTTTTTTTGCAAAACTCACGATTTTTCTTTGGATGCAGGCACTTGGATTGCAAAACCATCAAACATACTATACACTCACGAGATAAACGTTGTTTAGGAATACAACTCTTAGAACCGTTGCCTTTATTCACATTTGTTATCCACACACAACAGTGTCCCCAGCAGGCACAATATTGCAATTTGCTATCAGCTAAGAAAGCTTATTACCATTTTATTTCTTGCATAAGCTTACTATTCTGCCTTCCGAGACTAAACGTTGTCTCCATCTACATTTTCGCATTGCATAAGGCTACTATCCTGCCTTCCGAGACTAAACGTTGTCTCCATCTACATTTTTGCATTGCATAAGGCTACTATTCTGCCTTCCGAGACTAAACGATGTCTCCATCTGCATTTTCGCAATGCATAAGGCTACTATTCTGCCTTTCGAGACTAAACCCTGTCTCCATCTACATTTCTGCATTGCATAAGGCTACTATTCTGCCTTCCGAGGTTAAGCTCTACCTCCATCTGCATCTACATGGCTGAAAGATCACCACCTACTGCATTGCATGGCTGAAAGATCGCCGCATGGATGAAAGATCGCCACACACTACATTTCATAGCTGAAAGATCGCCAAATTATCCAAAGGCGTCATCGTTCAGAGGCACCATTTTCATAGCCCGAGAACATCATGCCATGGCCTGATGATCCCTTTTAGTTTTTTGCATATCATTATTCAAAGGCATCATGGTTCGGAGACACCATCCTCATAGCCCAAGAGCATCATTTCATGGCATGCGAATCCCTTATTACACGCTTCATGGCTCAGGACATCATGGTCTAAGGACATCATTCTCATCGTCCAAAGACAACCTTCATGGTCCGACAGGAATTTGCATCATGTTTAAATTTACGCACAATATATGCTTGTATTGCTTATTTGCAAGTAAACCGACGAGCAACGGCCATCTCGGCAGGATCGATCCCACTCCAGTTTCCGCAGCCCTACCAAACCTAAAACATTCCTGCAAACCTACCACACATTGCGTCCGTTCTTGAAAAGTCTCCATCGGCATACTCCGTCGACGGATCCCAAACTACATATGGCCTGATTCTTGTAAGACCAGGGATATGTAGGCAGATCAGAAGCCAAGGCGCGGCCTAAACCTCTTCGAACCGTTCCGCTTGGTCAAAATTGGCCATCATATCTTTACCCTACAACTCTTTCATCCTTCCCGAGTAAAGAGGGGCAGCTGTTGATACCCAATTTTTCCCTGTATATTTTTTAATATGCAAAATACTTTCAAAATAGCATATGTATACATATATAAGTATGTCCAATTGTTTATTATTTTTTCTCTTAATTTTTAAATATTTTTAAACCAATTTATTCCCCTATTTTATTCATAAAAAACCAATAATATTTCAAAAATTATTTTGGTAATTCATTTATTGGATTCTTATATATATGCCAAAATATAGCTAAAATAATTTTTGTATATTTTTACAAATTTTTTTAGTATTTTTAAAGATAAATTGCATATAATTGGAATATTAGCCTCTTTTAGATTTAATTGCGTTTATATCTATAAAAATTAAGTACAGTATTTTTAATTTGATAATTATATGTTATAAATCATTTTAGTACTTTTAATTTATTTTCAGAATTTAATTTGCTATTTTTTATAAAATAAATGGGAAAATTGGCTATTTAAAAACTAGCCCAATTACCTTTCAATTATAGCCTAATTTGAACCCCAATTGGAACCCAATTTTATCCCGACCCAATTCCCTTCAAATCTAGCCCTTTACCCGTTTAAATGACCCAGCCAGACTCCCACCTAATCACAGCCGTTGATCGTGTAGATCAACGGCTCTCATTATTCCCTTCCTTTTTTAACCCAAACGACCCCTTCATCCTAATCCATTTCTCACAATATGTCGCCTTTGAATCCCCCTCCTCTCTCAATCCTCTCTACAACAACATCAAACCCTAGTCGCCGCCACCTTAATCTACCCCAATCCATGGCTCTCCGGGATCATTTAAGACCTGTATCAGTCTCTTATGGCTTTTACGTGTTCGTTTATGTGGTCTCATGACCAGATTCTGAAGGGGCTTGGTCCAGTCTTTTCTCGATTACTATTCTCCGATCGTCTCTGACCTTTCTCCGGCCAACCATGGCCATTCGAGTCAGACCCTTGACTCTCCTGTTTAGATCGATGGCTTTCAAGGCCTTTCTCATCACTTGGGGTTCTTCTGAAACCCTAATCTCTAAGAGCTTCTCGACTTCTTTCAGGTTCACTTTAGATCTATGCTTTCTATGAGTTTTTAAATGCCTTCTTGAAGCTTCTTTAATTTTGCTTTTAGAAAAAAAAGACTATTCATCTTTTTCCGATTAGGGTTTTCTTTCAAGTTCTTCTTTTCAAAATCTTTTATGAGTTTAGCATGATAAAAACCCTAATTTCTTTTGGGGTTTCTGAGACTATTTGGTAAGTGTTTGGGGCATGGCAGCATTGGACATTGTTATGCATGACCCAATCCTGGTCCCCCTAGGATCATAACCTCCATGTCTACTCTATATAGTGTGTTTTGATTAGCTTATAGGCATGTCAGCACTTTTATTGATGTGCATGCCCAAAGCTGATCCATGCCTAAGTACATGGTCTCCTTGCAATGGATTTCCAACCCCTGGCCCCCTTTGTATGAAGTTATTAACTCTGTGTGTTACTAATTACTGTCTCCCTATCACCCTTTACCCCTCTCCTTTATCCCCTCAGTTTTAAGACTCTGTTCCTGCACTTTCACTGTCTTCTTAGACTTAGGTTCTTCCCCTCTTGTGTGAGCCTTGCCTTGGGACCCATGAGCTCCCTCTAAACTTGTACACATAAGGGTTGGCACTTCCACATTGCACTCATCCCAATCTAGTTCTATGAACCTGGATGTAAGCACTGCCTGGGGTCTTTTGAGACCCTTAGGGAACTCTGACACACCCAGGTCTAAGAAAGGCTTTGAATCAATGGCATTTGAGGTGGTTTATTCCATAACTTAGAGAGGAAGTCAAGAATCAGGCTTCCTCTGGTTGTAACTTTTCTTTTGTACTTTTCTGATGTAATTCATTATCCAGTCTGTAATATTTTGTAATAAACATTGGGGTTGGCTAGTGAAAAAGGTTGGGTAATTATGCATGCTTGAGGGTAGAAATCATGCCTATAGGATCTGCTGTTTAAACTCTACATGTTTTGAGTTCTGCATTTTAGAAATCATGCCTATAGGATCCGTTTGTTTAAATTATGCATTTGTAATTCTGCACATTAGATACTATGTCTATAAGACCTGTTTTCATTAAATTTCTGTATGTTCTGCATCTAGAGAGTATGCCTATAGGACTTGCTTAAATTCTGCATATTATGGTCACATTTAGATACCATGTTCCTAGGATCTAAATGGTTAAAATCAGATATCGTGTTCATAAGGTTAAGAATTAGTAACCCTTTTAGAAATCATGTCTATAGAAATAAAATTAGCAATATTAGACATCCTGCCTATAGGATCTGCAATCAATTTAAAATTCAGTCTATTTTGAACCAGTTTTAAACAACCTTCCTTCTTTATCTAACGAGGTTTAGAAAGCATGTCTATAGAATCTCAATCGTTCGTTTTAAAACTGTTACTATTTTTCCACTTTCTGAATCAGCAATAGATATCATGTCACCCAAACGCTTAGGCAAGCCTTAGGTAATAATAACAATAAAAATTGAATCTGCTTTTGTTAATTGCTACAACCAGCAGGCAGGCCTGATTCGGACTTCTTATCTGAGTTATTTAATAAACTAATTTGCTTCAATAATTAACTCCCCTCGTCTTTAGTAATTTAATCAGAACTTAAAAGTATGTGCAAGTCATGCTATTTATGTGTTTTATTTGAGGAGGTATGCATGAGCCTTTATCTGTTTACATGCTTCCCCCAACATGAAGTATTATATGTTTTGTATGCCGCCTTAGATTTTTTACCTTTTGAAACCAAAATCAACCTAATATCCCTCCCCTTTAGGAATAGTAGTCCTAAACTCCTCCGGGACTAATAGGAATGGGACGGGTAATAGCATGCAATAGTGATCGAGACCAATCCGCACTTTAATACCTCAATGGTTCAGGAAGGGTAGATATGGATATGATGACTGGTGCGCTAATACCGCGTGTATCCCCTCTTTTGAGGAGTGTCATACTGGTATCGCATTGATGTGATCCATATTAAATATAAACCTAGGACCCCATTTCCCTTTATTTGCAAACTTCTTTTCAAAAACTCTTCTTTTAATTGTTCTTTCTCTTATGTGTTTAAATTCAAAATCCCCTAATATTTGAGTCCATACTTGTTTATTTGCTAAATTGCACAAATTCACAATCAACTGTCTGGCCGGGAACCACACTAGTGGATCCTGAGGGGTGCCTAACACCTTCCCCTTAGGATAATTTCAAGCCCTTACCCTATCTCTGGTTGTTCAAATAACTTAGAATTGAACCCTATAGGTGTCCTAATGCACCTTAAATCATTAGGTGGTGACTCTTCAAATGCAAACCCAGTTCCCAAAAGGAACGAGTTGTCCCATACCAAATGTCACAAACCCGATCTCCCAATTGCATAAGAGGGAAAAAAGGGGACCTTTGATTCTTTATTTGACAGTCTTGGATAACACATTTGGTTGTATTTTGGGTCAGCATGACATCACTGGCAGGAAAGAGCAAGCCATCTACTATCTCAGCAAGAAGTTCATATCTTATGAGGTTAAGTATACCCCCCTTGAAAGGACATGTTGTGTCCTGACTTGGGTAGCACAGAAGTTGAAGCATTATTTGTCATCCTACACTACTTACCTTATCTCTTGCCTAGATCCTTTCAAGTATATCTTTCAGAAGCCCATGCCCACAGGAAGGCTCGCAAAGTGGCAGATCTTGCTCACAGAGTTTGACATTGTATATGTGACTCGAACAGTGATGAAAGCCCAAGATTTAGCTGATCACTTGGCTGAGAACCCGGTGGATGAAGAATATGAACCTTTGAGGACTTACTTCCCTGATGAAGAAGTAATGCATATCGACGATGTCGAGAAGGATGAAAAACCCAGTTGGAAACTTTTCTTTGACGGAGCTGCTAACATGAAAGGTGTCGGGATAAGGGCAGTGCTTATTTCTGAAATAGGGCATCACTACCCTGTCACTGCTCAGCTTCGTTTCTATTGTACCAACAACATGGCCGAGTATGAAGCATGCATTTTGGGACTGAGGCTAGTTGTAGATATAGGAGTTCAGGAAGTCTTGGTCTTGGGAGACTTGGACCTTCTGGTGCACCAGATTCAAGGAGAATGGGAGACACGGCATTTAAAGCTTATACCATATCGACAATGTCTGCATGATCTTTGTCAGCGGTTTAGATCAGTGGAGTTCAGGCATATCCCTAGGATCCACAATGAGTTTGCTGACGCTTTGGCTACTCTGGCATCGATGTTACATCATCCAGATAAGGCTTATGTTGACCCTTTTCATAATTAGGTCTGGGATCAGCATGCTTACTGTAACATGGTGGAAAAAGAACTTGACGGTAAACCTTGGTTCCACGATATCAGGGAGTACATCAGGGCGGGGGTATATCCGATACAGGCCACGGGGGATCAAAAGAGGACAATTCGACGTTTGGCAAGTGGATTTTTCTTCAGTGGAGGAGTCTTGTACAAAAGGACTCCAGATCTTGGGTTGTTAAGATGCATTGATGCTAAGCAAGCCACGACTATCATGACCGAGGTACATTCCGGAGTTTGCGGGCCACATATGAGCAGGTATGTTCTGGCAAAGAAAATTATTTGAGCGGAGTATTATTGGCTCACCATGGAACGAGATTGCATTAGCTTTGTGCGCAAGTGTCATCAATGCCATGTACACGGGGATTTGATTCATTCTACACCATCTGAATTTCACACAATGTCTACACCATGGCCCTTTGTTGCTTGGGGTATGGATGTCATCGGACCAATTGAGCCGGCAGCATCCAATGGACACAGGTTCATTCTGGTAACCATTAACTATTTCATTAAGTAGGTGGAAGCTAAAACTTTCAAGTCTATGAACAAAAAGGCAGTGGTCGATTTTGTTCATTCGAATATCATTTGTCGGTTCGGGATCCCAACGGTGATCATTACAGATAATGGTGCTAATCTTAACAGTCATCTGATGAAAAAAGTGTGTCAACAGTTTAAGATTACACATCAAAATTCCACCTTGTACTGCCCCAAGGCGAATGGAGCAGTCGAGGCAGCCAACAAGAACATAAAGAAGATACTTCGGAAAATAGTGCAGGGTTCCAGGCAATGGCATGAAAAATTGTCCTTTGCGTTGTTGGGTTATCGCGCTACCGTTTGCACTTTAGTAGGTGCAACTCCTTATTTGTTGATATATAGCACTAAAGCAGTGATACCCGCGAAAGTTGAGATTCCATCCTTTCGGATCGTTGCTGAAGCCGAAATTGACGATGATGAGTGGGTCAAAACCCGTTTGGAGCAATTGAGCTTGATTGATGAAAAAAGATTGGTAGCAGTATGTCATGGCCAGTTATATCAAAAGAGGATGGCAAGAGCATACAACAAGAAGGTGCGTCCCCGAAAATTCGAAGTGGGTCAGCAAGTATTGAAACACATCCTTCCACATCAGGCTGAAGCAAAAGGCAAGTTTGTCCCAAATTGGCAGGGGGCGTTCATTATAACAAGAGTGTTGTACAATGGTGCTTTGTATTTAACAGATATAGAAGGCAAATGTGTAGATATGGCCATCAATTCTAATGCAGTCAAAAGATATTATGTATGATTTCTTTGGTTTTCTAAATTGTTGTTTGTACTTGGTATATATTGAAGATTGGAATGACGAATGCATTTTATTCTGCTACCTAAATATTTTATCCTTTGATACCCCTTTGAGCCTTATTTACTTCCTTTCACACCCCTCTTTTGGAATCAGTAGCAAAATTCAGAAACACGAACACAAAGATGAGTAAAGAAGAAAAGAGAAGAGAAAAAAAAGAAAAAAGATAAAGGAAAAGAAAATAAGAGAAAGAAAAGAAAAAGAAAATAAAGGAAAAGAAAAAAAGAAAGAAAAAAAGAAAAAAAAAGAGAAGAGAAAAGGAAAAGGAGAAAAAGAAAAAGAGAAAAGTAACAACAACAAAGCAATTCCTATGTCATGAACTACGTTCGACCTGATTCCTTTTAAGGATACGTAAGCAGCCTCATGGTTCGGTCCTATCAATAAAAAAATCCAAAAGTCCCCAAAGCAAAGAAACTGGGGCAGAAAGTT